>NW_027012573.1:0-18977 GCF_036934945.1 Oncorhynchus masou masou
GTGAGATGTTCATACTGCTAAAACACATTGGCTGGAACACACACAGATACAGGCCTAAACGTTTCAACATACTTACTTACATGGGTGCAGGCAGCAATCGGTACAGAGAACTTAGTTTTACTTGCATTTAAAGCAGTTGAGGCCTTGGAAGGAGTTTTGTATGGCGTTGAAGATTGTTTGGAGGTTTGTTAGCACAGTGTCCAAAGAAGGGCCAGATGTATACAGAATGGTGTCGTCTGCTTAGAGGTGGATGTTTGTTTATTCCATGTGTAACTCTGTGTTGTTGTTTTTGTCACACTGCTTTGCTTTATCTTGGCCATGTCACAGTTGCAAATGAGAACTTGTTCTCAACTAGCTTACCTGGTTAAATAAAGGGGAAATAAAAAATAAAAACAGAATCACCAGCAGCAAGAGCGACATCATTGATGTATACAGAGAAGAGAGTCTGCCCGAGAATTGAACCCTGTGGCACCCCTATAGAGACTGTCAGAGGTCCAGACAACAGGCCCCCCGATTTGACACACTGAACTCTATCTGAGAAGTAGTTGGTGAACCAGGCGAGGCAATCATTTGAGAATCCAAGGCTATTGAGTCTGCCGATAAGAATAGGGTTGATTGACAGAGTCGAAAGCCTTGGCCAGGTCGATGAAGACGGCTGCACAGTGCTGTCTTTTATCGATGGCGGTTTTGATATCGCTTAGGACCTTGAGTGTGGCTGAGGTGCACCCATGCTGCAGGGGGTGCTGAGATGTTGGCCGGGGTAGGGGTAGCCAGGTGGAAAGCTTGGCCAGCCATCAAAAATGCTTATTGAAATGATTGATTATCGTAGATTTATCGGTGGTGACAGTGTTTCCTATCATCACTGCAGTGGGCAGCTGGGAGGAGGTGCTCTTATTCTCCATGGACTTTACAGTGTCCCAAAACATTTTGGAATTAGTGCTACAGGATGCAAATGTATTTTTGAAAAAGCTAGCCTTAGCTTTCCTAACTGACTGAGTGCATTGGTTCCTGACTTCCCTGAAAAGTTGGATATCGCAGGGTCTATTCGATGCTATTGCAGTCCGCCACAGGATGTTTTTGTACTGGTCAAGGGCAGTCAAGTCGGGTGAACCAAGGGCTATATCTGTTCTTAGTTCTACATTTCTTGAATGGGGCATGCTTATTTAAGATGGTGAGGAAAGCAATTTAAAGGAGCACCCAGGCATCCTCTACTGACGGAATGAGATCAATATCCTTCCAGGATACCCGGGCCAGGTCGATTAGAAAGGCCTGCTCGGAGAAGTGTTTTAGGGAGCGTTTGACAGTGATGAGGGTTGGTCGGTTTACCGCAGACCCATTACGCACGCAGGCAATGAATGCTGAGGTCCTGGTTGAAAACAGCAATGGTGTATATAGAGGGAAAGTTGGTCAGGGTGATATCTAAGAGGGTTACGTATTTAGGTTCCTTGATAATTTGTGCGATTGAGGGCATGTAGCTTAGATTGTAGGACGGCCGGTGTGTTAAATAAGCATGTCCCAGTTTAGGTCACCTAACAGTGCAAACTCTGACGATAGATGGGCGGCAATCAATTCACATATGGTGTCCAGTGAACAGCTGGGGGCTTAAGGGGGTCTATAACAAGCGGCAACGGTGAGAAACTTGTTTCTGGAAATTTTTTAAAGTAGAAGCTCGAATTGTTTGAGCACAGACCTGGATAGTATGACAGATCTCAGGATATCTCTGCAGTAGATTGCAACTCCGCCCCTCTGGCAGTTCTATCTTGTCAGAAAATGTTATAGTTAGGGATGAAAATTTCTGGATTTTTGGTGGCCTTCCTAAGCCAGGATTCAGACACGGCTAGGACATCCAGGTAGGCAGAGTGTGCTAAAGCAGTGAATAAAACAAACTTAGGGAGAAGGCTTCTGATGTTAACATGCATGAAACCATTGCTTTTACGGTTACCGAAGTCAACAAATGAAAGCACCTGGGGAATGGGAGTGGAGCTAAGGGCTGCAGGGCTGGGTTAATTTCAGCATCACCAGAGGAACAGAGGACAGAGGAACAGAGGACTGGTCAATCTGGACCCTCTATTTCTGAAACTATCCGCCGCCATTGTCGCAACCCCTATTACCAGCCTGTTCAACCTCTCTTTCATATCGTCTGAGATCCCCAAGGATTGAAAGCTGCCGCAGTCATCCCCCTCTTCAAACGGGGAGACACCCTGGACCCAAACTGTTACAGACCTATATCCATTCTGCCTTGCCTATCTAAGGTCTTCGAAAGCCAAGTCAACAAACAGGTCACTGACCATCTCGAATCCCACCGTACCTTCTCCGCTATGCAATCTGGTTTCCGAGCCGGTCACGGGTGCACCTCAGCCACACTCAAGGTACTAAACGACATCATAACCGCCATCGATAAAAGACAGTACTGTGCAGCCGTCTTCATCGACCTTGCCAAGGCTTTCGACTCTGTCAATCACCATATTCTTATCGGCAGACTCAGTAGCCTCGGTTTTTCGGATGACTGCTGCCTTGCCTGGTTCACCAATTACTTTGCAGACAGAGTTCAGTGTGTCAAATCGGAGGGCAGCGTTGTTCCCGGTCCTCTGGCAGTCTCTATGGGTGCTACAGGGTTCAATTCTCGGGCCGACTCTTTCTCTGTATATATCAATGATGGCCTTGCTGCGGGCGATTCCCTGATCCACCTCTACGCAGACGACACCATTCTATACTTTCGGCCCGTCATTGGACACTGTGCTATCTAACCTCCAAACGAGCTTCAATGCCATACAACACCTTCCGTGGCCTCCAACTGCTCTTAAACGCAGTAAAACGAAATGCATGCTTCAACCGATCGGCCTGCACCCGCATGCCCGACTAGCATCACCACACTGGATGGTTCCGACCTTGAATATGTGGACACCTATATGTACCTTGGTGTCTGGCTAGACTGCAAACTCTCCTTCCATACCCATATCAAACATCTCCAATCGAAAATCAAATCAAGAGTCGTGCTTTCTATTCGTAACAAAGCCTCCTTCACTCACGCTGTCAAGCTTACCCTAGTAAAACTGACTATCCTACCGATCCTCGACTTCGGCGATGTCATCTACAAAATTGCTTCCAACACTCTTCTCAGCAAACTGGATGCAGTTTATCACAGTGCCATCCGTTTTGTCACTAAAGCACCTTATACTATCCACCACTGCGACTTGTATGTCTAGTCGGCTGGCCCTCGCTACATATTCGCGCAAGACCCACTGGCTCCAGGTCATCTACAAGGCCATGCTAGGTAAAGCTCCGCCTTATCCCAGTTCACTCATCACGATGGCAACACCCATCCGTAGCACGCGCTTCCAGCAGGGTGTATCTCACTGATCATCCCTAAAGCCAACACCTCATTCGCCGCCTTTCGTTCCAGTACTCTGCTGCCTGTGACTGGAACGAATTGCAAAAATCGCTGGAAGTTGGAGACCTTTATCTCCCTCACCAATTTCAAACATCAGCTATCTGAGCAGCTAACCCATCACTGCAGCTGTACATAATCTACTGGTAAATAGCCCACCCATTTTCACCTACTCTCATCCCCACAGTTTTTATTTATTTACTTTTCTGCTCTTTTTGCACACCAATATTCCTACCTGTACATGATCATCTGATCATTTATCACTCCAGTGTTAATCTGCAATATTGCAATTATTTGCCTACCTCCTCATGCCTTTGCACACATTGTATATAGACTCCCTTTTCCTACTGTGTTATTGACTCTTGTTAATTGTTTACTCCATGTGTAACTCCTGTGTTGTCTGTTCACACCGGCTATGCTTTATCTTGGCCAGGTCGCAGTTGCAAATGAGAACTGTTCTCAACAGCCTACCTGGCTAAACAAAGGTGAAATAAAATAAAAATAAATAAATAAATAGTGCGTTCGGAACAGAGAGTAAAAGGAGCAGATTTCTGGGCACAGAAGAATAGATTCAAGGCATAATGTACAGATAAGGGTATGGTGTAGGATGTGAATACAGTGGAGATAAGCCCCGGTATTGAGTGACGACAGAGAGAGGTTTTGTCTCTAGAGGCACCATTTAAGCCAGGTGTGGTCATTGCATTTGTGGGGGTGGAACAAAATGGCTAGCTAAGTCATATTGAGCAGAGCTGGAGGCTCTACAGTGAAATAAGACAATAATCACTAATCAAAACAGCAATAGACAAGGCATATTGACATAAGGGAGAGGCATGGGTTTCCGAGTGAGCATAGGGTCCAGTGAGTAGCTAGGCTTAGCTGGAGACACGATGATTCAGACAGCCATGGCCGGGGATTGTAGGTCTGAATTTTTTGTACTTGCAGACAGAACGGAGTGGGTCTGAATCTGTGTATTGTCTTGCAGACAGAACGGAGTGGGTCTGAACTCCATGTGTATTGTCTTGCAGACAGAACGGAGTGGGTCTGAACTCCATGTGTATTGTCTTGCAGACAGAACGGAGTGGGTCTGAACTCCATGTGTATTGTCTTGCAGACAGAACGGAGTGGGTCTGAACTCCATGTGTATTGTGCAGACAGAACGGAGTGGGCTGGCATCCTTGCCCCTGATTAGACTGCTGGAGGTGTATCACTATTCCATCCCGGTGTTGATCTATGGCATCCTGCCCTTCCTGGGTGGAGGCCTCTGCTTCATGCTGCCTGAGACACTAACACTGAGTTACAAGACCCACACTGAACCACAGGAGAAGGACTCAGTGGAGTATCATTCTGGAGGAATGGGGAGGGGGATGGATGGATGGATGGATGGATGGATGAGAGAGCAAATGGATAGAAGGATGTTATATTTCTGAGACCTCCTTGAAAGCAGTCTGGTTCAGAGTGCTTATATTGTCGTAATTTCAACTGTGTTGATATCAAGATTTAGCATTTCCACTGGAATAAATTATTTCAAATGGTGTATTTCTGCAAGTAGATTGCTTACGTGTTATTTTTGATTCTAGAACTCCTGAGAAGTTGAATCTTGAAAAATGGACTCAGTCATGTAGAGGATAAGACAGAAGAAACAATGATCACAAAAAAATGTAAAAAATGTTTTAAATGATTATAGCGTATGTGATTGTTTTGATTATTATCAATATCAAGTAGATCTCCTAAATTCAATCAAAACATTCGATTGCTATTCAGATCTCATACTATTTTGTGATTTTGTAAACATAACTATTTTGATTATTATATATTATTTATATCAAAAAATTTTGATATAGAACATTTCTCCTAAATCATGGTTCCAAATACATTAATGTTTTTCAAGACAGTTTGAGCTTTTGGAGCAGATTGCTAAATTATTCAGACTGTTCTAAATTACTGGATTTTGTGGAGCAGAGACATTTTTGGAGGACTGTTGGAGCTAGATTAGACTTTTGGACACTGTTGGAACTAGATTAGACTTTGTTGGAGTATTAGACTTTGGAGGAGACAAATTAGACTTTTGGAAAATAGACTGTTGGAGCAGACTGTTGGAGCTAAATCACAAAACTAGACTGTTGGAGTAGACTGTTGGATAGTCAGACTTTGGAGCAGACTGTTCTAACTTTGGATAAAAATACAAATGATAAAATATATGTTTGTACTTCTTTGGAGCAAATCACTGCTTGGAGCAGGTTCTAGATTAGACAAATACATTACCTTTATGAATGTTTTACAGCAAATTAGAGCAGAGTTTGGAGCTAAATTTTTTGGAGGACTGTTGGCAGACTGTTGGAGCTAAATTAGACTGTTGGAGACTGTTGGAGCTAAATTAGACCTTGGAGCAGACTGTTGGAGCTAAATTAGACTTTGAGAGCTGTTGGAGCTAAATTAGACTTTTGGAGCAGACTGTTGGAGCTAAATTTTTGGAGCAGACTTTGGAGCTAAATTAGACTTTTGGAGCAGACTGTTGAGCAGATTAGACTTTTGGAGCAGACTGTTGGAGCTAAATTAGATTAGACTTTGGAGTAGACTGTTGGAGTTGGTTTTAGCTAGATTAGACTTTGGAGCAGAGACTATTTGAGCTAAATTAGACATTTTTGGAGCTAAATTAGACTTTTGGAGCAGACTGTTGGAGCTAAATTAGACTTTTGGAGCAGACTGTTGGAGCTAAATTAGACTGTTGGAGTAGACTGTTGGAGCTAAATTAGACTTCTTGGAGCAGACTGTTGGAGCAAATTAGACTTTGGAGCAGACTGTTGAGCTAATTGACTGTTGGAGCTAAATTAGACTGTTGGAGTAGACTGTTGGAGCTTTTGGAGCTAAATTAGACTTTTGGAGCAGACTGTTGGAGCTAAATTAGACTTTTGGAGCAGACTGTTGGAGCTAGATTAGACTTTTGGAGCAGACTGTTGGAGCTAAATTAGACTGTTGGAGCTAAATTAGACTGTTGGAGTAGACTGTTGGAGCTAAATTAGACTTTTGGAGCAGACTGTTGGAGCTATATTAGACTTTTGGAGCAGACTGTTGGAGCTAGATTAGACTTTTTGGAGCAGACTGTTGGAGCTAAATTAGACTGTTGGAGCTAAATTAGACTGTTGGAGTAGACTGTTGGAGCTAAATTAGACTTTTGGAACAGACTGTTGGAGCTAAATTAGACTTTTGGAGCAGACTGTTGGAGCTAAATTAGACTGTTGGAGCTAAATTAGACTGTTGGAGTAGACTGTTGGAGCTAAATTAGACTTTTGGAGCAGACTGTTGGAGCTAAATTAGACTTTTGGAGCAGACTGTTGGAGCTAGATTAGACTTTTGGAGCAGACTGTTGGAGCTAAATTAGACTGTTGGAGCTAAATTAGACTTTTGGAGCAGACTGTTGGAGCTAAATTAGACTTTGGAGTAGACTGTTGAACCTAGATTAGACTGTTGGAGCTAAATTAGACTGTTGAGTAGACGGTTGGAGCTAAATTAGACTTTTGGAGCAGACTGTTGGAGCTAAATTAGACTTTGGAGTAGACTGTTGGAGCTAAATTAGACTTTTGGAGTAGACTGTTGGAGCTAAATTAGACTTTTGGAGCAGACTGTTGGAGCTAAATTAGACTTTTGGAGCAGACTGTTGGAGCTAAATTAGACTTTTGGAGTAGACTGTTGGAGCTAAATTAGACTTTTGGAGCAGACTGTTGGAGCTAAATTCGACTGTTGGATCTACAGTAGACTGTTTTAGCTACAGTAGACTGTTGGAGCTACAGTAGACTATTTGAGCTACATTAGACTGTTGGAGCTACATTAGACTTTTGGAGCTAAATTAGACTTTTTGGAGCAGACTGTTGGATCTAAATTAGACTTTTGGAGCAGACTTTGGAGCTACATTAGACTGTTGGAGCAGACTGTTGGAGCTAGATTAGACTTTTGGAGCAGACTGTTGGAGCTAGATTAGACTTTTGGAGCAGACTGTTGGAGCTAGATTAGACTTTGGAGCAGACTGTTGGAGCTAGATTAGACTTTTGGAGCAGACTAGTTGAGCTAAATTAGGCTTTGGAGCAGACTGTTGGAGCTAGATTAGACTGTTGGAGCAGACTGCTGGAGCTAAATTAGACTGTTGGAGCTAGAATTAGAATTTGGAGCAGACTGTTGGAGCTACAGTAGACTTTTGGAGCAGACTGTTGGAGCTAAATTAGACTTTTGGAGCAGACTGTTGGAGCTAGATTAGACTGTTGGAGCAGACTGTTGGAGCTAAATTAGACTGTTGGAGCTAAATTAGAATTTGGAGCAGACTGTTGGAGCTACAGTAGACTTTTGGAGCAGACTGTTGGAGCTAAATTAGACTGTTGGAGCTAAATGTAGACTGTTGGAGTAGATTGTTGGAGCTAAATTAGACTGTTGGAGCTAAATTACACCTTTGGAGCTAAATTAGACTGCTGGAGCTAAATTAGACTGTTGGAGTAGACTGTTGGATCTAAATTAGACTTTTGGAGCAGACTGTTGGAGCTAAATTAGACTGTTGGAGCTAAATTAGACTGTTGGAGTAGACTTTTGGAGCTAAATTAGACTTTTGAAGCAGACTGTTGGAGCTAAATTAGACTTTGGAGCAGACTGTTGGAGCTAAATTAGACTGTTGGAGCTAAATTAGACTGTTGGAGTAGACTGTTGGAGCTAAATTAGACTTTTGGAGCAGACTGTTGGAGCTATATTAGACTTTTGGAGCAGACTGTTGGAGCTAGATTAGACTTTTGGAGCAGACTGTTGGAGCTAAATTAGACTGTTGGAGCTAAATTAGACTGTTGGAGTAGACTGTTGGAGCTAAATTAGACTTTTGGAACAGACTGTTGGAGCTAACTTAGACTTTTGGAGCAGACTGTTGGAGCTAAATTAGACTGTTGGAGCTAAATTAGACTGTTGGAGTAGACTGTTGGAGCTAAATTAGACTTTTGGAGCAGACTGTTGGAGCTAAATTAGACTTTTGGAGCAGACTGTTGGAGCTAGATTAGACTTTGGAGCAGACTGTTGGAGCTAAATTAGACTTTTTGGAGTAGACTGTTGGAGCTAAATTAGACTTTTGGAGCAGACTGTTGGAGCTAAATTAGACTTTTGGAGCAGACTGTTGGAGCTAAATTAGACTTTTGGAGTAGACTGTTGGAGCTAAATTAGACTTTTGGAGCAGACTGTTGGAGCTAAATTCGACTGTTGGATCTACGGTAGACTGTTTTAGCCACAGTAGACTGTTGGAGCTACAGTAGACTATTTGAGCTACATTAGACTGTTGGAGCTACATTAGACTTTTTGGAGCTAAATTAGACTTTTGGAGCAGACTGTTGGATCTAAATTAGACTTTGGAGCAGACTTTGGAGCTAAATTAGACTGTTGGAGCAGACTGTTGGAGCTAGATTAGACTTTTGGAGCAGACTGTTGGAGCTAGATTAGACTTTTGGAGCAGACTGTTGGAGCTAGATTAGACTTTTGGAGCAGACTGTTGGAGCTAGATTAGACTTTGGAGCAGACTGTTGGAGCTAAATTAGGCTTTTGGAGCAGACTGTTGGAGCTAGATTAGACTGTTGGAGCAGACTGCTGGAGCTAAATTAGACTGTTGGAGCTAAATTAGAATTTGGAGCAGACTGTTGGAGCTACAGTAGACTTTTGGAGCAGACTGTTGGAGCTAAATTAGGCTTTTGGAGCAGACTGTTGGAGCTAGATTAGACTGTTGGAGCAGACTTTTGGAGCTAAATTAGACTGTTGGAGCTAAATTAGAATTTGGAGCAGACTGTTGGAGCTACAGTAGACTTTTGGAGCAGACTGTTGGAGCTAAATTAGACTGTTGGAGCTAAATTAGACTGTTGGAGTAGATTGTTGGAGCTAAATTAGACTGTTGGAGCTAAATTAGACTGTTGGAGTAGACTTTTGGAGCTAAATTAGACTTTTGGAGCAGACTGTTGGAGCTAAATTAGACTTTTGGAGCAGACTGTTGGAGCTAGATTAGACTTTTGGAGCAGACTGTTGGAGCTAAATTAGACTGTTGGAGCTAAATTAGACTGTTGGAGTAGACTGTTGGAGCTAAATTAGACTTTTGGAGCAGACTGTTGGAGCTATATTAGACTTTTGGAGCAGACTGTTGGAGCTAGATTAGACTTTTGGAGCAGACTGTTGGAGCTAAATTAGACTGTTGGAGCTAAATTAGACTGTTGGAGTAGACTGTTGGAGCTAAATTAGACTTTTGGAACAGACTGTTGGAGCTAACTTAGACTTTTGGAGCAGACTGTTGGAGCTAAATTAGACTGTTGGAGCTAAATTAGACTGTTGGAGTAGACTGTTGGAGCTAAATTAGACTTTTGGAGCAGACTGTTGGAGCTAAATTAGACTTTTGGAGCAGACTGTTGGAGCTAGATTAGACTTTTGGAGCAGACTGTTGGAGCTAAATTAGACTGTTGGAGCTAAATTAGACTTTTGGAGCAGACTGTTGGAGCTAAATTAGACTTTTGGAGTAGACTGTTGGACCTAGATTAGACTGTTGGAGCTAAATTAGACTGTTGGAGTAGACGGTTGGAGCTAAATTAGACTTTTGGAGCAGACTGTTGGAGCTAAATTAGACTTTTGGAGTAGACTGTTGGAGCTAAATTAGACTTTTGGAGTAGACTGTTGGAGCTAAATTAGACTTTTGGAGCAGACTGTTGGAGCTAAATTAGACTTTTGGAGCAGACTGTTGGAGCTAAATTAGACTTTTGGAGTAGACTGTTGGAGCTAAATTCGACTGTTGGATCTACGGTAGACTGTTTTAGCCACAGTAGACTGTTGGAGCTACAGTAGACTATTTGAGCTACATTAGACTGTTGGAGCTACATTAGACTGTTGGAGCTAAATTATACTTTTGGAGCAGACTGTTGGAGCTAAATTAGACTTTTGGAGCAGACTGTTGGAGCTCGATTAGACTTTTGGAGCAGACTGTTGGATCTAAATTAGACTTTTGGAGCAGACTGTTGGAGCTAAATTAGACTGTTGGAGCAGACTGTTGGAGCTAGATTAGACTTTTGGAGCAGACTGTTGGAGCTAGATTTAGACTTTTTGGAGCAGACTGTTGGAGCTAGATTAGACTTTTGGAGCAGACTGTTGGAGCTATATTAGACTTTTGGAGCAGACTGTTGGAGCTAAATTAGGCTTTTGGAGCAGACTGTTGGAGCTAGATTAGACTGTTGGAGCAGACTGCTGGAGCTAAATTAGACTTTTGGAGCTAAATTAGACTGTTGGAGCTAAATTAGAATTCTGGAGCAGACTGTTGGAGCTACAGTAGACTTTTGGAGCAGACTGTTGGAGCTAAATTAGACTGTTGGAGCTAAATTAGACTGTTGGAGTATATTGTTGGAGCTAAATTAGACTGTTGGAGCTAAATTACACCTTTGGAGCTAAATTAGACTGCTGGAGCTAAATTAGACTGTTGGAGTAGACTGTTGGATCTAAATTAGACTTTTGGAGCAGACTGTTGGAGCTAAATTAGACTGTTGGAGCTAAATTAGACTGTTGGAGTAGACTTTTGGAGCTAAATTAGACTTTGGAGCAGACTGTTGGAGCTAGATTAGACTTTTGGAGCAGACTGTTGGAGCTAAATTAGACTGTTGGAGCTAAATTAGACTGTTGGAGTAGACTGTTGGAGCTAAATTAGACTTTTGGAGCAGACTGTTGGAGCTATATTAGACTTTTGGAGCAGACTGTTGGAGCTAGATTAGACTTTGGAGCAGACTGTTGGAGCTAAATTAGACTGTTGGAGCTAAATTAGACTGTTGGAGTAGACTGTTGGAGCTAAATTAGACTTTTGGAACAGACTGTTGGAGCTAAATTAGACTTTTGGAGCAGACTGTTGGAGCTAAATTAGACTGTTGGAGCTAAATTAGACTGTTGGAGTAGACTGTTGGAGCTAAATTAGACTTTTGGAGCAGACTGTTGGAGCTAAATTAGACTTTTGGAGCAGACTGTTGGAGCTAGATTAGACTTTTGGAGCAGACTGTTGGAGCTAAATTAGACTGTTGGAGCTAAATTAGACTTTTGGAGCAGACTGTTGGAGCTAAATTAGACTTTTGGAGTAGACTGTTGAACCTAGATTAGACTGTTGGAGCTAAATTAGACTGTTGGAGTAGACGGTTGGAGCTAAATTAGACTTTTGGAGCAGACTGTTGGAGCTAAATTAGACTTTTGGAGTAGACTGTTTGAGCTAAATTAGACTTTTGGAGTAGACTGTTGGAGCTAAATTAGACTTTTGGAGCAGACTGTTGGAGCTAAATTAGACCTTGGAGCAGACTGTTGGAGCTAAATTAGACTTTTGGAGTAGACTGTTGGAGCTAAATTAGACTTTTGGAGCAGACTGTTGAGCTAATTCGACTGTTGGATCTACGGTAGACTGTTTTAGCCACAGTAGACTGTTGGAGCTACAGTAGACTATTTGAGCTACATTAGACTGTTGGAGCTACATTAGACTTTTGGAGCCAAATTAGACTTTGGAGCAGACTGTTGATCTAAATTAGACTTTTGGAGCAGACTTTTGGAGCTAAATTAGACTGTTGGAGCAGACTGTTGGAGCTAGATTAGACTTTTGGAGCAGACTGTTGGAGCTAGATTAGACTTTGGAGCAGACTGTTGGAGCTAGATTAGACTTTGGAGCAGACTGTTGGAGCTAGATTAGACTTTTGGAGCAGACTGTTGGAGCTAAATTAGGCTTTGGAGCAGACTGTTGGAGCTAGATTAGATTGTTGGAGCAGATCACTGGAGCAAATTAGACTGTTGGAGCTAAATTAGAATTTGGAGCAGACTGTTGAGCCACAGTAGACTTTTGGAGCAGACTGTTGGAGCTAAATTAGGCTTTTGGAGCAGACTGTTTGAGCTAGATTAGACTGTTGGAGCAGACTTTGGAGCTAAATTAGACTGTTGGAGCTAAATTAGAATTTGGAGCAGACTGTTGGAGCTACAGTAGACTTTTGGAGCAGACTGTTGGAGCTAAATTAGACTGTTGGAGCTAAATTAGACTGTTGGAGTAGATTGTTGGAGCTAAATTAGACTGTTGGAGCTAAATTACACCTTTGGAGCTAAAATTAGACTGCTGGAGCTAAATTAGACTGTTGGAGTAGACTGTTGGATCTAAATTAGACTTTGGAGCAGACTGTTGGAGCTAAATTAGACTGTTGGAGCTAAATTAGACTGTTGGAGTAGACTTTTGGAGCTAAATTAGACTTTTGGAGCAGACTGTTGGAGCTAAATTAGACTTTTGGAGCAGACTGTTGGAGCTAGATTAGACTTTTGGAGCAGACTGTTGGAGCTAAATTAGACTGTTGGAGCTAAATTAGACTGTTGGAGTAGACTGTTGGAGCTAAATTAGACTTTTGGAGCAGACTGTTGGAGCTATAGTAGACTTTTTGGAGCAGACTGTTGGAGCTAGATTAGACTTTTGGAGCAGACTGTTGGAGCTAAATTAGACTGTTGAGCTAAATTAGACTGTTGGAGTAGACTGTTGGAGCTAAATTAGACTTTTTGGAACAGACTGTTGGAGCTAACTCAGACTTTTGGAGCAGACTGTTGGAGCTAAATTAGACTGTTGGAGCTAAATTAGACTGTTGGAGTAGACTGTTGGAGCTAAATTAGACTTTTGGAGCAGACTGTTGGAGCTAAATTAGACTTTTGAGCAGACTGTTGGAGCTAGATTAGACTTTTGGAGCAGACTGTTGGAGCTAAATTAGACTTTTGGAGTAGACTGTTGGAGCTAAATTAGACTTTGGAGCAGACTGTTGGAGCTAAATTAGACTTTTGGAGCAGACTGTTGGAGCTAAATTAGACTTTTGGAGTAGACTGTTGGAGCTAAATTAGACTTTTGGAGCAGACTGTTGGAGCTAAATTCGACTGTTGGATCTACGGTAGACTGTTTTAGCCACAGTAGACTGTTGGAGCTACAGTAGACTATTTGAGCTACATTAGACTGTTGGAGCTACATTAGACTTTTTGGAGCTAAATTAGACTTTGGAGCAGACTGTTGGATCTAAATTAGACTTTGGAGCAGACTTTTGGAGCTAAATTAGACTGTTGGAGCAGACTGTTGGAGCTAGATTAGACTTTTGGAGCAGACTGTTGGAGCTAGATTAGACTTTTGGAGCAGACTGTTGGAGCTAGATTAGACTTTTGGAGCAGACTGTTGGAGCTAGATTAGACTTTGGAGCAGACTGTTGGAGCTAAATTAGGGCTTTTGGAGCAGACTGTTGGAGCTAGATTAGACTGTTGGAGCAGACTGCTGGAGCTAAATTAGACTGTTGGAGCTAAATTAGAATTTGGAGCAGACTGTTGGAGCTAAATTAGACTGTTGGAGCAGACTGTTGGAGCTAAATTAGGCTTTGGAGCAGACTGTTGGAGCTAGATTAGACTGTTGGAGCAGACTTTTGGAGCTAAATTAGACTGTTGGAGCTAAATTAGAATTTGGAGCAGACTGTTGGAGCTACAGTAGACTTTTGAGCAGACTGTTGGAGCTAAATTAGACTGTTGGAGCTAAATTAGACTGTTGGAGTAGATTGTTGGAGCTAAATTAGACTGCTGGAGCTAAATTAGACTGTTGGAGTAGACTTTGGAGCTAAATTAGACTTTTGGAGCAGACTGTTGGAGCTAAATTAGACTTTTGGAGCAGACTGTTGGAGCTAGATTAGACTTTTGGAGCAGACTGTTGGAGCTAAATTAGACTGTTGGAGCTAAATTAGACTGTTGGAGTAGACTGTTGGAGCTAAATTAGACTTTTGGAGCAGACTGTTGGAGCTATATTAGACTTTTGAGCAGACTGTTGGAGCTAGATTAGACTTTTGGAGCAGACTGTTGGAGCTAAATTAGACTGTTGGAGCTAAATTAGACTGTTGAGTAGACTGTTGGAGCTAAATTAGACTTTTGGAACAGACTGTTGGAGCTAACTTAGACTTTTGGAGCAGACTGTTGGAGCTAAATTAGACTGTTGGAGCTAAATTAGACTGTTGGAGTAGACTGTTGGAGCTAAATTAGACTTTGGAGCAGACTGTTGGAGCTAAATTAGACTTTTTGAGCAGACTGTTGGAGCTAGATTAGACTTTTGGAGCAGACTGTTGGAGCCAAATTAGACTGTTGGAGCTAAATTAGACTTGGAGCAGACTGTTGGAGTTAAATTAGACTTTGGAGTAGACTGCTGGACCTAGATTAGACTGTTGGAGCTAAATTAGACTGTTGGAGTAGATGGTTGGAGCTAAATTAGACTTTTGAGCAGACTGTTGGAGCTAAATTAGACTTTTGGAGTAGACTGTTGGAGCTAAATTAGACTTTTGGAGTAGACTGTTGGAGCTAAATTAGACTTTTGGAGCAGACTGTTGGAGCTAAATTAGACTTTTGGAGTAGACTGTTGGAGCTAAATTCGACTGTTGGATCTACGGTAGACTGTTTTAGCCACAGTAGACTGCTTGGAGCTACAGTAGACTATTTGAGCTACATTAGACTGTTGGAGCTACATTAGACTGTTGGAGCTAAATTAGTACTTTGGAGCAGACTGTTGGAGCTAAATTAGACTTTGGAGCAGACTGTTGGAGCTCGATTAGACTTTTGGAGCAGACTGTTGGATCTAAATTAGACTTTTGGAGCAGACTGTTGGAGCTAAATTAGACTGTTGGAGCAGACTGTTGGAGCTAGATTAGACTTTTGGAGCAGACTGTTGGAGCTAGATTAGACTTTTGGAGCAGACTGTTGGAGCTAGATTAGACTTTGGAGCAGACTGAGCTATTAGACTTTTGAGCAGACTGTTGGAGCTAAATTAGGCTTTTGGAGCAGACTGTTGGAGCTAGATTAGACTGTTGGAGCAGACTGCTGAGCTAAATTAGACTTTTGGAGCTAAATTGACTGTTGGAGCCAAATTAGAATTCGGACAGACTGTTGGAGCTAGTAGACTTTGGAGCAGACTGTTGGAGCTAAATTAGACTGTTGGAGCTAAATTAGACTATAGAGTAGATTGTTGGAGCTAAATTAGACTGTTGGAGCTAAATTACACCTTTGGAGCTAAATTAGACTGCTGGAGCTAAATTAGACTGTTGAGTAGACTGTTGGATCTAAACTGACTCTTGAGCAGACTGTTGGAGCTAAATTAGACTGTTGGAGCTAAATTAGACTGTTGGAGTAGACTTTTGGAGCTAAATTAGACTTTGGAGCAGACTGTTGAGCTAAATTAGACTTTTGGAGCAGACTGTTGGAGCTAGATTAGACTTTTGGAGCAGACTGTTGGAGCTAAATTAGACTGTTGGAGCTAAATTAGACTGTTGGAGTAGACTGTTGGAGCTAAATTAGACTTTTTGGAACAGACTGTTGGAGCTCAATCTTAGACTTTTGGAGCAGACTGTTGGAGCTAAATTGGACTGTTGGAGTAGACTGTTGGAGCTAAATTAGACTTTTGGAGCAGACTGTTGGAGCTAAATTAGACTTTGGAGCAGACTGTTGGAGCTAGGATTAGACTTTGGAGCAGACTGTTGGAGCTAAATTGGACTGTTGGAGCCAAATTAGACTTTGGGAGCAGACTGTTGGAGCTAAATTAGACTTTGGAGTAGACTGTTGGACCTAGATTAGACTGTTGGAGCTAAATTAGACTGTTGGAGTAGACGGTTGGAGCTAAATTAGACTTTTGGAGCAGACTGTTGGAGCTAAATTAGACTTTTGGAGTAGACTGTTGGAGCTAAATTAGACTTTTGGAGCAGACTGTTGGAGCTAAATTAGACTTTTGGAGCAGACTGTTGGAGCTATATTAGACTTTTGGAGCAGACTGTTGAGCTAAATTAGGCTTTTGGAGCAGACTGTTGGAGCTAGATTAGACTGTTGAGCAGACTGCTGGAGCTAAATTAGACTTTTGGAGCTAAATTAGACTGTTGGAGCAAATTAGAATTGGAGCAGACTGTTGGAGCTACAGTAGACTTTTGGAGCAGACTGTTGGAGCTAAATTAGACTGTTGAGCTAAATTAGACTGTTAGAGTAGATTGTTGGAGCTAAATTAGACTGTTGGAGCTAAATTACACCTTTGGAGCTAAATTAGACTGCTGGAGCTAAATTAGACTGTTGGAGTAGACTGTTGGATCTAAATTAGACTTTGGAGCAGACTGTTGGAGCTAAATTAGACTGTTGGAGCTAAATTAGACTGTTGAGTAGACTTTTGGAGCTAAATTGGACTTTTGGAGCAGACTGTTGGAGCTAAATTAGACTTTGGAGCAGACTGTTGGAGCTAGATTAGACTTTGGAGCAGACTGTTGGAGCTAAATTAGACTGTTGGAGCTAAATTAGACTGTTGGAGTAGACTGTTGGAGCTAAATTAGACTTTGGAACAGACTGTTGGAGCTAACTTAGACTTTTGGAGCAGACTGTTGGAGCTAAATTAGACTGTTGGAGTAGACTGTTGGAGCTAAATTAGACTTTTGGAGCAGACTGTTGGAGCTAAATTAGACTTTTGGAGCAGACTGTTGGAGCTAGATTAGACTTTTGAGCAGACTGTTGAGCTAAATTAGACTGTTGGAGCTAAATTAGACTTCTTGGAGCAGACTGTTGGAGCTAAATTAGACTTTGGGAGTAGACTGTTGGACCTAGATTAGACTGTTGGAGCTAAATTAGACTGTTGGAGTAGACGGTTGGAGCTAAATTAGACTTTTGGAGCAGACTGTTGGAGCTAAATTAGACTTTTGGAGCAGACTGTTGGAGCTAAATTAGACTTTTGGAGCAGACTGTTGGAGCTAAATTAGACTTTTGGAGTAGACTGTTGGAGCTAAATTAGACTTTGGAGCAGACTGTTGGAGCTAAATCTCGACTGTTGGATCTACGGTAGACTGTTTTAGCCACAGTAGACTGTTGGAGCTACAGTAGACTCATTTGAGCTACATTAGACTGTTGGAGCTACATTAGACTGTTGGAGCTAAATTATACTTTTGGAGCAGACTGTTGGAGCTAAATTAGACTTTTGGAGCAGACTGTTGGAGCTCGACAGACTTTTGGAGCAGACTGTTGGAGCTAAATTAGACTTTTGGAGTAGACTGTTGGAGCTAAATTAGACTTTTGGAGCAGACTGTTGGAGCTAAATTAGACTTTTGGAGTAGACTGTTGGAGCTAAATTAGACTTTTGGAGCAGACTGTTGGAGCTAAATTCGACTGTTGGATCTACAGTAGACTGTTTTAGCTACAGTAGACTGTTGGAGCTACAGTAGACTATTTGAGCTACATTAGACTGTTGGAGCTACATTAGACTGTTGGAGCTAAATTATACTTTTGGAGCAGACTGTTGGAGCTAAATTAGACTTTTGGAGTAGACTGTTGGAGCTAAATTAGACTTTTTAGCAGATTGTTGGAGCCAAATTAGACTTTTGGAGCAGACGTTGGAGCTAAATTAGACTTTGGAGCAGACTGTTGGAGCTAAATTAGACTGTTGGAGCTAAATTAGACTGTTGGATCTGCAGTAGACTCGTTTTAGCTACAGTAGATTGTTGGAGCTACAGTAGATTATTTGAGCTACATTAGACTGTTGGAGCTACAGTAGACTGTTGGAGCAGAATGTTGGAGCTACAGTAGACTTTTGGAGTAGACTGTTGGAGGCACAGTAGACTGTTGGAGCTACAGTAGACTGTTGAAGCAGAATGTTGGAGCTACAGTAGACTTTTGGAGTAGACTGTTGGAGCTACAGTAGACTGTTGGAGCAGAATGTTGGAGCTACAGTAGACTTTTGGAGTAGACTGTTGGAGTAGACTGTTGGAGCTACAGTAGACTTTTTGAGCTACAGTAGACGACTGTTGAAGCCATAGTAGACTGTTGGAGCAGACTTGAAGCTACAGTAGACTGTTGAAGCAGACTATTTGAGCTACAGTAGACTGTTGGAGCAGACTGGTTGAGCCACATAGACTTTTGGAGTAGACTGTTGGAGTTACAGTAGACTGTTGGAGTGGGCTGTTGGAGCTACTGTAGACTGTTGGAGCTGGCAACAGACTGATGGGGCTACTGTAGACTGCTGGAGCAGGCTGCTGGAGCTTACTGCAGACTGTTGGATCTACTGTAGACTGTATTTAATTGCACCTGCGATAACATCTGGCAAACACTTGTGCACATGACCAATAAACTTTTTATTTTCTCTAGAAAAAAAGGTGAAATCACAGTAATTTATGCTGAAATGGGAAACACATGAAAATGAGAAATCCTGTTTGGGATCATCCGTTTGTCTCTCAGTAATCATTCATAACATTTGTCTGTAATTGCTTCCTATAAAGTTACTACATTACTTTAATGAAATGAAAATGTGATAAAAAACACTTTATTAATGCACGTGTCTGTGTGGTCACTAAACTCACCATCAAGGAGCTCTATATGACGTTGGTCCAGCTAGACCTCAGCGTCTCATTGGTTCTCTGCAGCCAGCGGTCTTCGTGTTGGTTGTGGCCAAAGCCCTTGTCATAGTTCCCTTTCCTGCTGAACAGCTGCTGCTAGTGGAATACACAGTAGAACTCCCGGGTACAGTGGAGCATAGCTGCTCCTGCTACAACACACAGACAGACCCACTGCGTCTATTTCC
>NW_027012574.1:0-18971 GCF_036934945.1 Oncorhynchus masou masou
ACAGCTGTAGCTTATAGTCCTAAAACCCTGAAATGACTTCTCTCTGGTTTGTTCAGAGTTTCCGATGGGGAAAATGAACAGGAAAGAATAGGGTTTTGGGATAAATGCCCCAAATATGGTCTGAGGTGAACAAACTTAGGAGATCTTATATGTTTGTTTTATGAGACAATATTGAGGCTCCTAGTGGGGCAGCGGTCTAAGGCACTGCATCACAGACCCTGGTTTGATCCCGGGCTGTATCACAACCGGCTGTGATCGGGAGTCTCATAGAGTGGCGCATAATTGGCCCAGTGCCATCCTGGTTAGGGTTTGGCAGTGTAGGCCATCATTGTAAATAAGAATTTGTTCTTAACTGACTTTCCCCTTTAAGTGGCTATGGAGTCTCAAAATGGACAAACACCACTTTTGCTGCTTTTTTTCTCATTTTTCAAGTGAAGGTCTTTTAAGGGTGTATGCGAGCACACTTGTTCGGTTCGCCTAGCCGAGTTCAGCTAGGTGCCAGCCGAACTGAAGCATGCTGAGGCCTTAACAGAGCCTGACTCTTAATAATCACTGCAAATGAAGTCCATTGTTCAGGTTCATCACATCTCATAGTGATGTCTGGTCCCTGGGTGAATTTACAGGCCACCAGAGAGGGCTAGACAGTAACTGTCAAAACCACATACAGTTAGACAGCTTCCAGTTCAACGCTGATCTCTCACACAATTCAATTAAAGTATCTTTATTGGCATGACGTAACAATGTACATATTGCCAAAGCTTATTTTGGATATTTACAATATAAAAATAAATAAAAATGACAATCAAATCAACTGGACAACAGTAACAACAATAACCAACTCACTCTCTCTCTCTTCTCCCAAACTCTCCTCTCACTCTCTCTTCTCCCCAACTCTCCTCTCACTCTCTCTCTCTTCTCCCCAACTCTCCTCTCACTCTCTCTCTCTTCTCCCCCAACTCTCCTCTCACTCTCTCTTGTCCCCAACTCTCTCTCTCTCTCTCTCTCTCTCTCCTCAACTCTCCTCTCACTCTCTCTCTCTTCTCCCCAACTCTCCTCTCTCTCTCTCTCTTCTCCCAACTCTCCTCTCACTCTCTCTTCTCCCTAACTCTCCTCTCACTCTCTCTCTTCTCCCTAACTCTCTCTCTCTCTCTCTCTCTCCTCAACTCTCTCTCTCTCTCTCTAACTCTCCCTCTCACTCTCTCTCTCCCCTCAACTCTCCTCTCACTCTCTCTTCTCCTCAACTCTCCTCTCACTCTCTCTCTCTCTCCGCTCTCTCTTCTCCCCAACTCTCCTCTCACTCTCTCTTCTCCCCAACTCTCCTCTCACTCTCTCTCTCTTCTCCCCAACTCTCTTCTCACTCTCTCTTCTCCCCAACTCTCCTCTCTCACTCTCTCTTCTCTCTCTTCAACTCTCTCTCTCTCTCTCTTTCTCTTCTCTTCAACTCTACTCTCTCACGCTCTCTTCTCCCCAACTCTCCTCTCTCTCTCTCTTCTCCCCAACTCTCCTCTCACTCTCTCTTCTCCTCCAACTCTCCTCTCTCTCTCTCTCTTCTCCCCAACTCCTCCTCTCACTCTCTCTTCTCCTCAACTCTCCTCCTCACTCTCTCTTCTCCCCAACTCTCCTCTCTCACTCTCTCTCTGTCTCCCCAATCTCTCCTCTCACTCTCTCTCTTCTCCCCAACTCTCACTCTCTCTTCTCCCCAAACTCTCCTCTCACTCTCTCTTCTCCCCAACTCTCCTCTCTCTCTCTCTTCTCCCCAAACTCTCTCTCTCCTCTCTCTTCTCCCAAACTCTCTCTCTCACTCTCTCTCTCCCTAACTCTCCTCTCACTCTCTCTTGTCCCCAACTCTCCTCTCACTCTCTCTCTCTCTCTCCTCAACTACTCCTCTCACTCTCTCTCTCTCTTCTCCCAACTCTCCTCTCACTCTCTCTTCTCTCCCAACTCTCCTCTCATCTCTCTCTCTTCTCCCCAACTCTCCTCTCACTCTCTCTTCTCCCTCAACTCTCCTCCCACTCTCTCTTCTCCCCAACTCTCCTCTCCTCTCTCTCTCTCTGTCCCCAACTCTCCTCTCACTCTCTCTCTCTGTCCCCAACTCTCCTCTCACTCTCTCTCTCTCTCCCAACTCTCACTCTCTCTCTTCTCCCAAACTCTCCTCTCCTCTCTCTTCTCCCAAACTCTCCTCTCCTCTCTCTTGTCCTCTCATCTCTCCTCTCACTCTCTTCTCTCTCTTCTCCCCCAACACTCCTCTCACTCTCTCTCTCTTCTCCCCAACTCTCCTCTCACTCTCTCTTCTCCCCAACTCCTCCTCTCACTCTCTCTTCTCCCCATCTCTCCTCTCACTCTCTCTCTTCTTCTCCCCAACTCTCTCTCTCACTCTCTCTTCTCCTCAACTCTCCTCCCACTCTCTCTTCTCCTCAACTCTCCTCCCACTCTCTCTTCTCTCTCAACTCTCCTCCCACTCTCTCTTCTCCTCAACTCTCCTCCCTCTCTCTCTCTCTCTCTCAACTCTCCTCCCACTCTCTCTTCTCTCTCTCAACTCTCCTCTCACACTCTCTTCTCCCCAACTCTCACGCTCACTCTCTCTTCTCCCCAACTCTCCTCTCCTCTCTCTTCTCCCTCAACTCTCACTCTCTTCTCCCAAACTCTCCCTCTCACTCTCTCTTCTCCCCAACTCTCCTCTCACTCTCTCTTCTCCCTCAAACTCTCCTCTCACTCTCTCTTGTCCCCAACTCTCCTCTCACTCTCTCTCTCTTCTCCCCAACTCTCCTCTCACTCTCTCTCTCTTCTCCCCAACTCTCCTCTCACTCTCTCTCTTCTCCTCAACTCTCCTCCCACTCTCTCTTCTCTCTCAACTCTCCTCCCACTCTCTCTTCTCCTCAACTCTCCTCCTCTCTCTCTCTTCTCCTCAACTCTCCTCCCACTCTCTCTTCTCCTCAACTCTCCTCCCACTCTCTCTTCTCCTCAACTCTCCTCTCACACTCTCTTCTCCCCAACTCTCACGCTCACTCTCTCTTCTCCCCAATCTCTCCTCTCACTCTCTCTCTCTCCCCAACTCTCACTCTCTCTTCTCCCAAACTCTCCTCTCTCTCTCTCTTCTCCCCAACTCTCACTCTCTCTCTCTCCCAAACTCTCCTCTCATCTCTCTTCTCCCCAACTCCTCCTCTCACTCTCTCTTCTCCCCAAACTCTCCCTCTCACTCTCTCTTCTCCCAAACTCTCCTCTCACTCTCTCTTGTCCCTAACTCTCCTCTCACTCTCTCTCTCTCTTCTCCCCAACACTCCTCTCACTCTCTCTCTCTTCTCCTCCAACTCTCCTCTCACTCTCTCTTCTCCCCCAACTCTCTCTTCTCACTCTCTCTCTCTTCTCCCCAACTCTCCTCTCTCTCTCTCTCTCTCTTCTCCCCAACTCTCCTCTCACTCTCTCTCTCTTCTCCCTCAACTCTCCTCTCTCTCTCTCTTCTCCCAACTCCTCCTCTCACTCTCTCTCTCTTCTCCCCAACTCTCCTCTCACTCTCTCTCTCTTCTCCCCAACTTTCCTCTCACTCTCTCTCTCTTTCTCCCCAACTCTCCCTCTCACTCTCTCTTCTCCCTCAACTCTCCTCCCACCTCTCTCTCCTCTCCTCAACTCTCCTCCCACTCTCTCTTCTCCTCAACTCTCCTCCCACTCTCTCTTGTCCTCAACTCTCCTCTCACTCTCTCTTCTCCTCAAACTCTCCTCTCTCTCTCTCTTCTCCCCAACTCTCCTCTCACTCTCTCTTCTCCTCAACTCTCCTCCCACTCTCTCTCTTCTCCTCAACTCTCCTCTCACTCTCTCTCCTCTCTCTCGCTCTCTCTCCTCTCCCCAACTCTCCTCTCGCTCTCTCTTCTCCCCAACTCTCCTCTCACTCTCTCTCTCTTCTCCCCAACTCTCTTCTCACTCTCTTCTCCCCAACTCTCCTCTCACTCTCTCGCTCTCTTCTCTTCAACTCTACTCTCACTCTCTCTTTCTCTTCTCTTCAACTCTACTCTCACGCTCTATTCTCCCCAACTCTCCTCTCACTCTCTCTTCTGCTCCCCAACTCTCCTCTCACTCTCTCTTCTCTTCTCCCCAACTCTCCTCTCACTCTCTCCTTCTCCTCAACTCTCCTCCCACTCTCTCTTCTCCCCCAACTCTCCTCTCCACTCTCTCTCTCTTGTCCCCAACTCTCCTCTCACTCTCTCTTCTCCCCAACTCTCACTCTCTCTCTTCTCCCAAACTCTCCCTCTCACTCTCTCTTCTCCCCAACTCTCCTCTCATCTCTCTTCTCCCCAAACTCTCCTCTCACTCTCTCTTCTCCCCAACTCTCCTCTCACTCTCTCTTCTCCCCAACTCTCCTCTCACTCTCTCTTGTCCCCAACTCTCCTCTCACTCTCTCTCTCTCTTCTCCCCAACTCTCCTCTCACTCTCTCTCTCTTCTCCCCAACTCTCCTCTCACTCTCTCTTCTCCCCAACTCTCCTCTCACTCTCTCTCTCTTCTCCCCAACTCTCCTCTCACTCTCTCTTCTCCCCAACTCTCCTCTCACTCTCTCTTCTCCCCAACTCTCCTCTCACTCTCTCTCTCTCTTGTCCCCAACTCTCCTCTCCCACTCTCTCTCTCTTGTCCCCAACTCTCCTCCTCACTCTCTCTTCTCCCCAACTCTCACTCTCTCTTCTCCCAAACTCTCCTCTCACTCTCTCTCTCTCCCAAACTCTCCTCTCACTCTCTCTGTCCCCAACTCTCCTCTCACTCTCTCTCTCTCTTCTCCCCAACTCTCCTCTCCTCTCTCTCTCTCTTCTCCCCAACTCTCCTCTCTCACTCTCTCTTCTCCCAAACTCTCCTCTCACTCTCTCTTCTCCCGAACTCTCCTCTCACTCTCTCTCTCTCTTCTCCCCGTAAACCTCCTCTCACTCTCTCTCTTCTCCCCAACTCTCCTCTCACTCTCTCTTCTCCCCCCAACTCTCCTCTCACTCTCTCTTCTCCCCAACTCTCCTCTCACTCTCTCTCTTCTCCCCAACTCTCCCTCTCACTCTCTCTCTTCTCCCTCAGCTCTCCTCCCACTCTCTCTTCTCCTCAACTCTCCTCCCACTCTCTCTTCTCCTCAACTCTCCTCCCACTCTCTCTTCTCCTCAACTCTCCTCCCACTCTCTCTTCTCCTCAACTCTCCTCCCACTCTCTCTCTCTCCTCAACTCTCCTCTCACACTCTCTTCTCCCCAACTCTCACGCTCACTCTCTCTTCTCCCCAACTCTCCTCTCACTCTCTCTTCTCCTCAACTCTCACTCTCTTCTCCCAAACTCTCCTCTCACTCTCTCTTCTCCCCAACTCTCCTCTCACTCTCTCTTCTCCCCAAACTCTCCTCTCACTCTCTCTTCTCCCCAACTCTCCTCTCACTCTCTCTCTCTTCTCCCCAACTCTCCTCTCACTCTCTCTCTCTTCTCCCCAACTCTCCTCTCACTCTCTCTTCTCCCTCAACTCTCCTCCCACTCTCTCTTCTCCTCAACTCTCCTCTCACTCTCTCTCCTCCCCAACTCTCCTCTCACTCTCTCTTCTCCGCAACTCTCCTCCCACTCTCTCTTCTCCTCAACTCTCCTCCCACTCTCTCTTCTCCTCAACTCTCCTCTCACACTCTCTTCTCCCCAACTCTCCACGCTCACTCTCTCTTCTCCCCAACTCTCCTCTCACTCTCTCTTCTCCCCAACTCTCACTCTCTCTTCTCCCAAACTCTCCTCTCACTCTCTCTTCTCCCCAACTCTCCTCTCTCTTCTCCCAAATTCTCCTCTCACTCTCTCTTCTCCCCAACTCTCCTCTCACTCTCTTCTCCCCAAACTCTCCTCTCACTCTCTCTCTTCTCCCAAACTCTCCTCTCACTCTCTCTTGTCCCCAACTCTCTCTCCTCTCTCTCTCTCTTCTCCCCAACACTCCTCTCACTCTCTCTCTTCTTCTCCCCAACTCTCCTCTCACTCTCTCTTCTCCCCAACTCTCCTCTCACTCTCTCTCTCTCTTCTCCCCAATCCCCCTCCTCTCACTCTCTCTCTTTCTCCCCAACTCTCCTCAACTCCTTCTCCCCAACTCTCCTCTCACTCTCTCTTGTCCCCAACTCTCCTCCCTCACTCTCTCTTCTCCCCAACTCTCCTCCTCTCTCTTCTCTCTCTCTCTTCTCTCCCCCAACCCCCTCCTCTCACTCTCTTCTCCCCAACTCTCCTGCTCTCTCTTCTCCTCACTCTCTTCTCCCCTCCCTCAACTCTCCTCTTTTCTCCCAACTCTCCTCTCACTCTCTCTCTTCTCCCCAACTCTCCTCCTCTCACCTCCTCTCTCTCCCCAACTCTCCTCTCACTCTCTCCTCTCTCCCCAACTCTCCTCTCACTCTCCCTCTCTCTTCCTCCCAACTCTCCTCTCACTCTCTCTTCTCCCCCAACTCTCCTCTCTTCTCTTCTCCCCAATCTCCTCTCTCACTCTCTCTTCTCCCTCAACTCTCCTCCCACTCTCTCTTCTCCCTCAACTCTCCTCTCACTCTCTCCCTCTCTCTCGCCCTCTCTTCTCCCCAACTCTCCTCTCGCTCTCTTCTCCCCCAACTCCTCTCACTCCTCTCTTCTCCCCAACTCTCCTCTCACTCTCTCTGTCTTCTCCGCAACTCTCTTCTCACTCTCTTCTCCCCAACTCTCCTCTCACTCTCTCTTTCTCTTCTCTTCAACTCTACTCTCACTCTCTTTCTCTTCTCTTCAACTCTACTCTCACTCTCTCTTTCTCTTCTCTTCAACTCTACTCTCACGCTCTATTCTCCCCAACTCTCTCTTCTCTCACGCTCTTCTCCCCAACTCTCTCCTCTCACGCTCTTCTCCCCAACTCGCCTTCTCTCCCCTCCCACTCTCCTTTTTCTGTCCATCTCTCCATCTCCCTCCTTTACTTCCTCCCTCTCAACCTCCCTGTTCCTTGCTGCCATTCACTTTCTCCACCCTGCCAATCTAAGTTAACACCCTTTCCTCCTCTCTCTCTTTCCTCTTGTTTTCACTGCCCAGCCATTGGCTCAAACACACTAAACCAGCACCAATAGAGCTAATATAATTCCTTTCTTCATCCTATCCTGCCTGTTTAACACACTAACTCACCCCCCTCTCCTCTCCTTTTTCTCTCCAAACCATTTATAAGGAGGTGTGACGGCAAACTGCAGTACGTAATCTTGTTTACACCTGGTTCTGGGACAACCCTGCCCAGCAACACACACACACACAGTTAAGTGAACTCTCCAAGCACTACATTTCAGTTAGAAAGAGTGAGCTCTGTCTCCCTGTTGCTGCTCACTGCACACACGAACACGCACACACACACACACACACACACACACACACACACACACACACACACACACACACACACACAGTTAAGTGAACTCCCAAGCACTACATTTCAGTTAAATAGAGTGAGCTCTGTCTCCACTGTTGCTGCCTCACTGCACACACACACACACACACACACACACACACACACACACACAGCTACACACTACACAGTACACACTACACACACACACACAGTTAAGTGAACTCTCCAAGCACTACATTTCAGTTAAATAGAGTGAGCTCTGTCTCCACTGTTGCTGCCTCACTGCACACAAGAACATGCACGCACACACATACACACACATAGAGTTAAGTGAACTCTCCAAGCACTACATTTCAGTTAAATAGAGTGAGCTCTGTCTCATACAGTCACGCCTTTGGGGGTGTGGTGGCTGCTGCTCCCTTCTACCAAAACAATTACATATTTATACATTTTGTCTCCCCTGTTGCTGCCTCACTGCACATAGTGTGACACACACACACACTTACATGCACACGCACACAAACACACACACACAGTCTCCTCTCTAGTGTTCAGGGGTTACATAAGTGTCCAGAGCAGATCAGTGCTGCAGTAATGTAATTAGCGCCAGAGAGTGGAGACGAAGGAGGGGGACGGGCCCAGGTCACCACAGCCAAACCCCAAATGAAGAAGCACCACCCGTATCATTATTCTCTAATAATACACTCAACCTTCCACAATCTTCCTGTAAAACCACTCATATATCAGGACTGCAAACTACCCTAAATATGTACCCCACAGAACAAACAGAACCACCAATTCCTGTGTCCTGAGGATGAGCCCTACAGAACCACCACCCTATGGGAGGATGAGCCCTACAGAACCACCGCCTTGTGGAGGATGAGCCCTACAGAACCACCACCTTGTGGAGGATGAGCCTAACAGAACCACCACCTTGTGGAGGATGAGCCTAACAGAACCACCACCCTATGGAGGATGAGCCCTACAGAACCACCGCCTTGTGGAGGATGAGCCCTACAGAACCACCACCTTGTGGAGGATGAGCCTAACAGAACCACCACCTTGTGGAGGATGAGCCCTACAGAACCACCACCTTGTGGAGGATGAGCCTAACAGAACCACCACCTTGTGGAGGATGAGCCCTACAGAACCACCACCTTGTGGAGGATAAGCCCTACAGAACCACCACCTTGGAGTGGAGGATGAGCAGAACCACCACCTTGTGGAGGATGAGCCCTACAGAACCACCACCTTGTGGAGGATGAGCCCTACAGAACCACCACCCTGTGTACTGGAAGACGAGCCCTACAGAACCACTACCCTGTGTACTGGAGGATGAGCCCTACAGAACCACCACCCTATGGAGGATAAGCCCTCAGAACCACCAGAACCACCCACCACCTTGTGGAGGATAAGCTCACAGAACCACCACCTTGTGGAGGATAAGAACCACCACCTTGTGGACAGAACCACCACCTTGTACTGGAAGACGAGTCTGAGTGTACCCTACAGAACCACCGAACACTCCCCAGGGCCCAGTGGAGGATGAGCCCCACAGAACCACTACCCTGTGTCCAGGCCCTGGGTACTGTACTGGAAGAGGCCCTACAGAACCACCACCCTGTGTCCAGGGCCCTGTGTACTGGAGGACGAGCACAACAGAACCACCACCCTGTACTGAGGACGAACCCTACAGAACCACTCACCCTGTATACAGAACCAACAGAACCACCACCATGTGTCCAGGCCCTGCGTACTAGAGGACGACAACAGAACCACCACCCTGTGTACTGGAGGATGAGCCCTACAGAACCACCACCCTGTGTCCAGGCCCTGCCTGAAAACGAGTCCAACAGAACCACACCCTGTGTACTGGAGGATGAGCCCTACAGAACCACCACCCTGTGTACCATGTGTCCAGGCCCTGTGTTCTGAGGACGAGCACAACAGAACCCCCACCCTGTGTACTGGAGGATGAGCCCTACAGAACCACCACAGAACCACCAACAGAATCACCACCCTGTTACTGGAGGATGAGCCCAACAGAACCACCACCCTGTGTACTGGAGGACGAGCCCAACAGAACCACCACCCTGTGTACTGGAGGATGAGACCCAGAACCACCACCCTGTTTACTGGAAGATGACCCAACAGAACCACCACCCTGTGTACTGGAGGATGAGGAACCACCACACTGTGTACTGGAGGATGAGCCCTACAGAACCACCACCATGTGTACTGGAGGATGAGCCCTACTGAACCACCACCCTGTGTACAGGAGGATGAGCCCTACAGAACCACCACCCTGTGTACTGGAGGATGAGCCCTACAGAACCACTACCCTGTGTCCAGGCCCTGTTTACTGGAGGATGAGCCCTACAGAACCACCACCCTGTGTACTGGAGGATGAGCCCTACAGAACCACCACCCTGTGTACTGGAGGATGAGCCCTACAGAACCACCACCCTGTCCAGGGCCTGTGTACAGGAGGATGAGCCCTGTGTACTGGAGAACCACCACCATGTACTGGAGGATGAGCCCTACAGAACCACCACCCTGTGTACTGGAGGATGAGCCCTACAGAACCACCACCCTGTGTCCAGGGCCTGTGTACAGGAGGATGAGCCCTACAGAACCACCACCCTGTGTCCAGGCCACCACCCTGTGTTCTGGAGGACGAGTACAACAGAACCACTACCCTGTGTACTGGAGGATGAGCCCTACAGAACCACCACTGTGTCCAGGCCCTGTGTCCTAGAAAACGAGCCCAACAGAATCACCACCCTGTGTACTGGAGGATGAGCCCTACAGAACCACCACCCTGTGTACTGGAGGATCTAGCCCAATAGAACCACCACCCTGTGTACTGGAGGATGAGCCCAACAGAACCACCACCCTGTTTACTGGAAGATGAGCCCAACAGAACCACCACCCTGTGTACTGGAGGACGAGCCCAACAGAACCATCAACCTGTGTACTGGAGGATGAGCCCTGAACCACCACACTGTGTACTGGAGGATGAGCCACGCACCCTGTGTACTGGAGGACGAGCAGAACCACCACCATGGACCATCACCTGTGTACTGAAGGATGAGCCCTACAGAACCACCACCCCTGTGTACTGAGGATGAGCCCTACAGAACCACCACCCTGTGTCCAGGGCCTGTGTACTGAGGATGAGCCCTACAGAACCACAACCATGTGTCCAGGCCCTACAGGAGGACGAGCCCAACAGAACCACCACCCTGTGTACTGAGGATGAGCCCAACAGAAGCACCACCGTGTACAGATGACCACCCACCACCCTATGTACTGGATTACGAGCCCTACAGAACCACCACCCTGTGTACAGGAGGATGAGCCCAACAGAACCACCACCCTCTGTGTACTGGAGGATGAGCCCAACAGAACCCTGTGTACTGGAGGATATGACTGGAGGATGAGCCCAACAGAACCACCACCCTGTATACTGGAGGATGAGCCCTACAGAACCACCACCCTGTGTCCAGGCCCCTGTGTACTGGAGGACGAGCCCAACAGAACCATCACCCTGTGTACTGGAGGATGAGCCCTACAGAACCATCACCCTGTGTACTGGAGGATGAGCCCTACAGAACCACTACCCTGTGTCCAGGGCCTGGTACTGAGGATGAGCCCTACAGAACCACCACCCTGTGTCCAGGCCCTGTGTACTGGAGGATGAGCCCTACAGAACCACCACCCTGTGTACTGAGGATCTAGAACCACCACCCTGCCCAGTCCTATACCACCACTTCCAGTCTACTGACACTCACCCTGTGTCCAGTCCTAACCACCACCTTCCAGTCCAGAAGGACCATCACCCTGTGTCCAGTGAGCCTATACCACCACCTTCCAGGATGAGCCCTACAGAACCACCACCCTGTGTCCAGGGCCCATACCACCACCTTCCAGTCTGGAGGATGACACTCACAGAACCACAACCATGTGTCCAGTCCCTGTGACAGGAGGACGAGCTCAACCCACCACTCCTGTGTCCTGGAGGATGAGCCTATACCACCACCTTCCAGTCTATGAACCACTCACCCTGTGTCCAGTCCTATACCACCACCTTCCAGTCTAGGATGACACTCACCACCTGTGTCCAGTCCTATACCACCACCTTCCAGTCAGACACCACCTCCCGTTTCCAGGCCCTATACCACCACCTTCCAGTCAGTCTATGACACTCACCCTGTGTACTGGAGGTCCCATACCACCACCTTCCAGTCTATGACACTCACCCTGTTTCCAGTCCTATACCACCACCTTACAGTCTATGACACTCACCCTGTGTCCAGTCCTGTGTACTGGAGGATTTCCAGTCTATGACACTCACCCTGTGTCCAGGCCTATACCACCACCTTCCAGTCAGTGAGCCCTATGACACTCACCCTGTGTCCAGTCCCATACCACCACCTTCCAGTGTACTGAGGATGACACTCACAACCCTGTTTCCAGTCCTATACCACCACCTTCCAGTCCACTCATGTCCAGTCCATACCACACCTTCCAGTCTGACACTCACCCTGTGTCCAGTCCTATACCACCACCTTCCAGTCTATGACACTCACCCTGTGTCCAGTGCTATACCACCACCTTCCAGTCTATGACACTCACCCTGTGTCCAGTCCTATACCACCACCTTCCAGTCTATGACACTCACCCTGTGTCCAGTCCTATATCACCACCTTCCAGTCTATGACACTCACCCTGTGTCCAGGCCTATACCACCACCTTCCAGTCAGTCTATGACACTCACCCTGTGTCCAGTCCTATACCACCACCTTCCAGTCTATGACACTCACCCTGTTTCCAGTCCTATACCACCACCTTCCAGTCTATGACACTCACCCTGTGCCCAGGCCTATACCACCACCTTCCAGTCAGTCTGTGTCCAGTCCTATACCACTCACCTTCCAGTCTATGACACTCACCCTGTGTCCAGTCCTATACCACCACCTTCCAGTCTATGACACTCACCCTGTGTTTAGTCCTATACCACCACCTTCCAGTCTATGACACTCACCCTGTGTCCAGTCCTATACCACCACCTTCCAGTCTATGACACTCACCCTGTGTCCAGGCCTATACCACCACCTTCCAGTCAGTCTATGACACTCACCCTGTGTCCAGTCCTATACCACCACCTTCCAGTCTATGACACTCACCCTGTTTCCAGTCCTATACCACCACCTTCCAGTCTATGACACTCACCCTGTGTCCAGTCCTATACCACCACCTTCCAGTCTGACACTCACCCTGTGTCCAGTGCTATACCACCACCTTCCAGTCTATGACACTCACCCTGTGTCCAGTGCTATACCACCACCTTCCAGTCTATGACACTCACCCTGTCCAGTCCTATACCACCACCTTTCCAGTCAGTCTATCTGGTGACACTCACCCTGTGTCCAGTCCTATACCACCACCTTCCAGTCTATGACACTTCACCCTGTGTCCAGGCCCATACCACCACCTTCCAGTCTATGACACCACCTGTGTCCAGTCAGTCTATGACACTCACCCTGTGTCCAGTCCTATACCACCACCTTCCAGTCTCTATGACACTCACCCTGTGTCCAGTCCTATACCACCACCTTCCAGTCTAAGACACTCACCCTGTGTCCAGGCCTATACCACCACCTTCCAGTCTATGACACTCACCCTGTGTCCAGTCCTATACCACCACCTTCCAGTCTATGACACTCACCCTGTGTCCAGTCCTATACCACCACCTTCCAGTCTATGACACTCACCCCATGTCCAGTCCTATACCACCACCTTCCAGTCTATGACACTCACCCTGTGTTTAGTCCCATACCACCACCTTCCAGTCTATGACACTCACCCTGTGTCCAGTCCTATACCACCACCTTCCAGTCTATGACACTCACCCTGTGTCCAGTCCTATACCACCACCTTCCAGTCTATGACACACTCACCCTGTGTCCAGGCCTATACCACCACCTTCCAGTCTATGACACCCACCCTGTGTCCAGTCCTATACCACCACCTTCCAGTCTATGACACTCACCCTGTGTCCAGTCCTATACCACCACCACCTTCCAGTTTATGACACTCACCCTGTGTCCAGTCCTATACCACTCCCTTCCAGTCTATGACACTCACCCTGTGTCCAGTCCTATACCACCACCTTCCAGTCTATGACACCACCCTGTGTCCAGTCCTATACCACCACCTTCCAGTCATGACACTCACCCTGTGTCCAGTCCTATACCACCACCTTCCAGTCTAACACTCACCCTGTGTCCAGTCCTATACCACCACCAGACACTCACCCTGTGTCCAGTCCTATACCACCACCTTCCAGTCTATGACACTCACCCTGTGTCCAGTCCTATACCACCACCTTCCAGTCTATGACACTCACCCTGTGTCCAGTCCTATACCACCACCTTCCAGTCTATGACACTCACCCTGTGTCCAGGCCTATACCACCACCTTCCAGCGCGTCTATGACACTCACCCTGTGTCCAGTCCTATACCACCACCTTCCAGTCTATGACACTCACCCTGTGTCCAGTCCTATACCACCACCTTCCAGTCTATGACACTCACCCTGTGTCCAGTCCTATACCACCACCTTCCAGTCTATGACACTCACCCTGTGTCCAGTCCCATACCACCACCTTCCAGTCTATGACACTCCACCCTGTGTCCAGTCCTATACCACCACCTTCCAGTCTATGACACTCACCCTGTGTCCAGGCCTATACCACCACCTTCCAGTCTATGACACTCACCCTGTGTCCAGGCCTATACCACCACCTTCCAGTCTATGACACTCACCCTGTTTCCAGTCCTATACCACCACCTTCCAGTCTATGACACTCACCCTGTGTCCAGTCCTATACCACCACCTTCCAGTCTATGACACTCACCCTGTGTCCAGTCCTATACCACCACCTTCCAGTCTATGAGTAACCATGTGACGTTTTGAGATCAACTTCTGAATGACACTTTGTTTTAGCTGCTTAGATTGGCTGGTAGCTGCTTAGACCACCTTGGTCTGGTAGCCCTGCTTAGATCTGGACCTGTCTAGACAGGTGTCCATTCACCACCTTCAGTCTATGACACTCACCCTGTTTCCAGATAAGAGCTTCCAGCAAATGACTTAAATGTAATGTAATGTATGACACTCACCCTGTTTCCAGTCCTATACCACCACCTTCCAGTCAGTCTATGACACTCACCCTGTTTCCAGTCCTATACCACCACCTTCCAGTCTATGACACTCACCCTGTGTCCAGTCCTATACCACCACCTTCCAGTCTATGACACTCACCCCGTGTCCAGTCCTATACCACCACCTTCCAGTCTATGACACTCACCCTGTGTCCAGTCCTATACCACCACCTTCCAGTCTATGACACTCACCCTGTGTCCAGTCCTATACCACCACCTTCCAGTCTATGACCACTCACCCTGTGTCCAGTCCTATACCACCACCTTCCAGTCTATGACACTCACCCTGTTTCCAGTCCTATACCACCACTTTCCAGTCTATGACACTCACCCTGTGTCCAGTCCTATACCACCACCTTCCAGTCTATGACACTCACCCTGTTTCCAGGCCTATACCACCACCTTCCAGTCAGTATGACACTCACCCTGTGTCCAGTCCTATACCACCACCTTCCAGTCTATGACACTCACCCTGTGTCCAGGCCTATACCACCACCTTCCAGTCTATGACGCCACCCTGTGTCCAGTCCTATACCACCACCTTCCAGTCTATGACACTCACCCTCTGTGTCCAGGCCTATACCACCACCTTCCAGTCTATGACACTACCCTGTGTCCAGTCCCATACCACCACCTTCCAGTCTATGACACTCACCCTGTGTCCAGTCCTATACCACCACCTTCCAGTCTATGACACTCACCCTGTGTCCAGTCCTATACCACCACCTTCCAGTCTATGACACTCACCCTGTGTTTGTCCTATACCACCACCTTCCAGTCTATGACACTCACCCTGTGTCCAGGCCTATACCACCACCTTCCAGTCTATGACACTCACCCTGTGTCCAGGCCTATACCACCACCTTCCAGTCTATGACACTCACCCTGTTTCCAGTCCTATACCACCACCTTCCAGTCTATGACACTCACCCTGTGTCCAGTCCTATACCACCACCTTCCAGTCTATGACACTCACCCTGTGTCCAGTCCTATACCACCACCTTCCAGTCTATGAGTAACCATCGTCCAGTGCTGAGATCAACTTCCAGTTATGAATGACCGTTTGTTTTAGCTGCTTAGATTGGCTGGTAGCTGCTTAGATTGGCTGTGTCAGTCCTATACCTGGATGTCAGAAGGTGAATTCACCAATTTGTAAGTCGCTCTGGATAAGAGCGTCTGCTAAATGACTTAAATGTAATGTAATGTATGACACTCACCCTGTTTCCAGGCCTATACCACCACCTTCCAGTCAGTCTATGACACTCACCCTGTGTCCAGTCCTATACCACCACCTTCCAGTCTATGACACTCACCCTGTGTCCAGTCCTATACCACCACCTTCCAGTCTATGACACTCACCCTGTGTCCAGTCCTATACCACCACCTTCCAGTCTATGACACTCACCCTGTGTCCAGTCCTATACCACCACCTTCCAGTCTATGACACTCACCCTGTGTCCAGTCCTATACCACCACCTTCCAGTCTATGACGCTCACCCTGTTTCCAGTCCTATACCACCACCTTCCAGTCTATGACACTCACCCTGTTTCCAGTCCTATACCACCACCTTCCAGTCTATGACACTCACCCTGTGTCCAGTCCTATACCACCACCTTCCAGTCTATGACACTCTTCCACCCTGTTTCCAGGCCTATACCACCACCTTCCAGTCAGTCTATGACACCTTCACCCTGTGTCCAGTCCTATACCACCACCTTCCAGTCTATGACACTCACCCTGTGTCCAGTCCTATACCACCACCTCCAGTCTATGCACGCTCACCCTGTTTCCAGTCCTATACCACCACCTTCCAGTCTATGACACTCACCCTGTGTCCAGTCCTATACCACCACCTTCCAGTCTATGACGCTCACCCTGTTTCCAGTCCATACCACCAACCTTCCAGTCTATGACACTCTCACTCCTGTTTCCAGTCCCATACCACCACCTTCCAGTCTATGACACTCACCCTGTGTCCAGTCCTATACCACCACCTTCCAGTCTATGACACTCACCCTGTGTCCAGTCCTATACCACCACCTTCCAGTCTATGACACTCACCCTGTGTCCAGGCTATACCACCACCTTCCAGTCTCTATGACACTCACCCTGTGTCCAGTCCTATACCACCACCTTCCAGTCTATGACACTCACCCTGTGTCCAGTCCTATACCACCACCTTCCAGTCTATGACACTCACCCTGTTCCAGTCCTATACCACCACCTTCCAGTCACACTCACTCCTGTCCAGGCCTATACCACCACCTTCCAGTCAGTCACACTCACCCTGTGTCCAGTCCTATACCACCACCCTTCCAGTCTATGACACTCACCCTGTGTCCAGTCCTAGACCACCACCTTCCAGTCTATGACGCTCACCCTGTTTCCAGTCCTATACCACCACCTTCCAGTCTATGACACTCACCCTGTGTCCAGTCCCGGTGTACTGAAGGAAGCTGAACCCGACTCTGTCCCACTCTCCACATCACTGTCACTCTGGTACTCCACTGGAGACGCCGAGCCAGGCTTGATACGCACTAGAGGAAAATATGGATAAATGGAGAGGGGAAGAGAGAGGATGTAAGAAAGAGAGAAGGAGCAATGGGACAGAGTGAGAAGGAAAGAAATGGACAATGTAGAAGATGGAAAGGTTTATAGACAGAGAGGGGGAGAGAAAGGCAAAAACAACAGGGGGTTAGCAACTTAAATCCAACCACCATAACACATAGCACTTGGCAAAACAAAAGGTAAGCCAGGCCCTCCCAGCTGAGTTGATTTGAATTTCTACTTGGGTGTGAGAGAATTCCCATTATACTTAGGTGTGGTTGGCTGTGCTGCGGGGGCAGGTGATTGGCATTGTGAACCCCCTCTTTCCCCTACCCCCATCCCACCTCTCTTAGTGGGTCAGAATGTGGTGAATGCATTGTTCCAAGTTTCTCTTCCCTGAGGATGCGAGGGTGGGGGTGTAGTGACGGTGGAGTTGGGATTGGGGCGGGGTAAAGAACTGCCCTTTGTGCATGAGGAACCCCCCCCCCTATTACTACTGCAACCCACCTCATTCAACGACAAAACGTCACACATACCCCTCCTCGCTTCTCTCTCTCTTCCCCCCGTGTCTTCCCTCCCTCCTCTCTCTCTCAATATAAGGGCTTTATTGACATGGGAAACACATGTTAAACATGACCAAAGTAAGTGAACTAGATAATTAACTAAAGTGAAATAAACAATACAAATGAACAGTAAACATTACACTCACAAAAAGTTCCAAAATAATAAAACATTACAAATGTCATATTATGCACAGTGGGGCAAAACAGTATTTAGTCAGCCACCAATTGTGCAAGTTCTCCCACTTAAAAATATGAGAGAGGCCTGTAATTTTCATCATAGGTACACTTCAACTATGACAGACAAAATAAGAAGCAAAAAATACAGAAAATCACATTGTAGGATTTTTAATTTATTTATTTGCAAATTATGGTGGAAAATAAGTATTTGGTCACCTACAAACAAGCACGATTTCTGGCACTCACAGACCTGTAACTTCTTCTTTAAGAGGCTCCTCTGTCCTCCACTCGTTACCTGTATTAATGGCACCTGTTTGAACGTGTTATCAGTATAAAAGACACCTGTCCACAACCTCAAACAGTCACACTCCAAACTCCACTATGGCCAAGACCAAAGAGCTGTCAAAAGACACCAGAAACAAAATTGTAGACCTGCACCAGGCTGGGAAGACAATCTGCAATAGGTAAGCAGCTTGGTTTGAAGAAATCAACTGTGGGAGCAATTATTAGGAATTGGAAGACATACAAGACCACTGATAATCTCCCTCGATCTGGGGCTCCACGCAAGATCTCACCCCATGGGGTCAAAATGATCACAAGAACTGTGAGCAAAATCCCAGAACCACACGGGGGGACCTAGTGAATGACCTGCAGAGAGCTGGGACCAAAGTAACAAAGCCTACCATCAGTAACACACTACGTTACGACGTGTCCCCCTGCATAAGCCAGTACATGTCCAGGTCCATCTGAAGTTTGCTAGAGAGCATTTGTATGATACAGAAGAAGATTGGGAGAATGTCATATGGTCAGATGAAAACAAAATATAACTTTTTGGTAAAAACTAAACTCGTTGTGTTTGGAGGACAAAGAATGCTGAGTTGCAGCCAAAGAACACCATACCTACTGTGAAACATGGGGGTGGAAACATCATGCTTTGGGGCTGTTTTTCTGCAAAGGGACCAGGACGACTGATCCGTGTAAAGGAAAGAATGAATGGGGCCATGTTTCTGAGATTTTGAGTGAAAACCTCCTTCCATCAGCAAGGCCATTGAAGATGAAACGTGGCTGGGTCTTTCAGCAAGACAATGATCCCAAACACACCGCCGGGCAACGAAGGAGTGACTTCGTAAGCTGTACAC
>NW_027012575.1:0-18959 GCF_036934945.1 Oncorhynchus masou masou
TCTATACACAGATATAGATGCATAGTAGTCATTAGTACACACTATACACTGATATAGATGCATAGTAGTCATTAGTACACACTATACACTGATATAGATGCATAGTAGTCATTAGTACACACTATACACTGATATAGATGCATAGTAGTCATTAGTACACACTATACACTGATATAGATGCATAGTAGTCATTAGTACACTACTATACACTGATATAGATGCATAGTAGTCATTAGTACACTCTATACACTGATATAGATGCATAGTAGTCATTAGTACACACTATACACTGATATAGATGCATAGTAGTCATTAGTACACACTATACACTGATATAGATGCATAGTAGTCATTAGTACACACTATACACTGATATACAATCATAGTAGTCGTTAGGTAACACACTATACACTGATATACAATCATAGTAGTCGTTAGTAAACACTATTCACTGATATACAGCCACGGTAGTCGTTAGTATACATAGATATACAACCGCAGTAGTCATTAGTACACACTATATACAGATATACATGCACAGTGCTCATTAGTACACACTATACACTGATATACACGCATAGTACTCATTAGTACACACTATACACAGATATACAACCGCAGTAGTCATTAGTACACCAACAGGTGTAGTTGACCTCACAGTGAAATATTGAATACAACAGGTGTAGTAGACCACACAGTGAAATGCTGAATACAACAGGTGTAGTAGACCTCACAGTGAAATGCTGAATACAACAGGTGTAGTAGACCTTACAGTGAAATGCTGAATACAACAGGTGTAGTAGACCTCACAGTGAAATGCTGAATACAACAGGTGTAGTAGACCTGCCAGTGACATGCTGAATATAACAGGTGTAAGACCTTACAGTGAATGCTGAATACAACAGGTGTAGTTGACCTCACAGTGAAATGCTGAATACAACAGGTGTAGGAGACCTCACAGTGAAATGCTGAATACAACAGGTGTAGTAGACCTTACAGTGAAATGCAGTGAAATGCTGAATACAACAGGTGTAGTAGACCTTACAGTGAAATGCTGAATATAACAGGTGTAGTAGACCTTACAGTGAAATGCTGAATACAACAGGTGTAGTAGACCTTACAGTGACATGCTGAATACAACAGGTGTAGTAGACCTTACAGTGAAATGCTGAATACAACAGGTGTAGTAGACCTCACAGTGAAATGCTGAATACAACAGGTGTAGTAGACCTTACAGTGACATGCTGAATAAACAGGTGTAGTAGACCTCACAGTGAATGCTGAATACAACAGGTGTAGTAGACCTCACAGTGAAATGATGAATACAACAGGTGTAGTTACCTCACAGTGAAATGCTGAATACAACAGGTGTAGTGGACCTTACAGTGAAATGCTGAATACAACAGTTGTAGTAGACCTAATAGAAAATAAAAGGAACAAGTAGATTTAACTTTAACTCTTTGCATGAGTTACTTAGCTGGGATTCACCCGACTCCAGGATAGATTTTGACTCTTCAAACATACCAGAGTCGCTATATGCGAACCCTGACTCTGCTTCTTACGCAAGGTATTTTAATTAGTTCCCTGCATCCAGTGCAGGCGGGAGGGATTGAATTGCGCTACCCGAACTGCCCCTAATCAAAACTAAACAAAACGGCCTAAACCCAGCCGTCAGAAAACACAGAAAATTTAATTTTTTTTTTCAGTGTGTCAATCCCTCTCGAGTCATCTGGGACCCACGAGCTAAGCCCAAGGGACTGCTAGGGGGGCACTTGAACATTCGTAGTGTCATTCCAAAAAGCGATCAAATTCAACATCTACTCACAGACTCCAACCTTGACTTTCTCTTCTGCCTCTCAGAGACATGGCTCCATAAACACTCTCCATATGCTGCTTTGATTGTGCCTGTCTACAATGTTTTCAGGAGAGACAGGATTGAAGGAAGAGGAGGGGGTGTGATGATTTACATTAAAGAACATATCCGATGTAAACAAATTGAGTGGTCATGTGATAATGAACTAGAATGTATCGGCCTGAATGTTACACTGTCTCCCCAAATGTCTTTTACCCTCATTGGAATGTATAGGCCACCTTCCACCAAAAGTGTGTTTTTTGATCAGTTTAATACCATGCTTAGGGAATGTGATTTTGGGAAAGAGGTCATCTTAATGGGAGATTTTAACATTAATTATGAAGACAAGTGTTGTAGGAAAACCCTCAAACGGATCACTAATACCTTTGACCTTACACAGCTAGTTAAAGGGCCAACCAGGGTGACTTGTTGCTCTAAAACACAGATTGATTTGGTGTTCAGTAATAAACCAGAGAGAGTGACTAAATCATTCAATATGGTTACTGGGCTGTCTGATCATAATCTGACACTTATAGCCAGAAAGCTGTCTAAGAGCAGGTTTAACCTCTCTACTGTTAGAAAGCCGGATCAACTCAGAATACCTAAGAGTGAATTAAACTATTTTGAAAAAGCAATTAAGGGAATAAACTGGAATGATCTCTTGTCCTATACAGACGTGGAAGCTGATAGTCAGGTTTTTCTATCCACAATCCAGACTACAATAAATGGCTTCCTAAAGAAAATCAAATCCAAACCTGGCCAAAAGAGCACTCTTCCTTGGCTAAATGGAGAAATCTGGAAATTGATGAAAGAACGAGATTATGCTCTAAAAATAGCCCTAAAATCTAAATTAGAGCATGACAGACGTAGGTTTACCATGTTGAGAAATAAGGTGATGAAAGAAATCAGACAGGCCAAGGCAAACTTTTTTATTAACATAATTGGTGAAGCAAAGGGAAATTCTAAATTGATATGGGAGAATCTAAAAAAGTTAACAGGGAAAGACCATAGTAACACTACAAAAGACTAGAAATCATGGTGAATAACAATCTAACACAGGATGCAGTCGAAATAGCAATAGCCTTCAATTCCTACTTTATTGACTCTGTCAGGGCACTGACACAGAACCCCTCCACCGGTTTCTTGGGCTCAGTGCTAGTGAATGACACTCAACCTGTCTTCATCATAAGGGAGGTTTCTGAGTCAAAGGTGAACAAGGTGGTTAGCTCACTAAAGAACTCTAAAGCCAAAGATGTGTTTGGGATGGACTCTACCTTTCTTAAAAACTACAAAGAGTCACTCATTGGCCCCATTACTAAGGTCACCAGCATTTCACTGTAAGGTCTCGGTGTGTTTCCAAGGGTATGGACGTCGGCCATAATAACGGTCATCTTTAAATCAGGCGACCCTGCTGACGTGAGTAACTACAGGCCCATTAGTATACTACCTGTGGTGTCAAAGGTTGTTGAAAAGTGTGTAGCAGAACAACTGATTGCCCACCTCAACAACAGCCCCTTCACATTACACTCCATGCAGTTTGGCTTCAGAGCTTTAAACACTCCACACAAACGGCCAACTGCTTTCTTCTGGAAAATGTGAAGTCCAAGATGGACAAAGGTGCTGTTGGGGCTGTGTTTCTGGACCTAAGGAAGGCTTTGATACTGTTAACCATGAGATTCTCATCACAAAATTGTCAAAGTTCAACTTTTCCCCTGATGCCTTGAGATGGATGAAATCATACCTTGAAGGCAGAACTCAGTGTGTCAGAGTGAGCAATGAGCTGTCGCTCTATCGTAGCTATGATGTGGGCGTGCCCCAGGGTCAATACTGGGGCCCCTCCTGTTCAGCCTGTACATTAATGATCTGCCTTCTGTCTGTACTGGGTCTGAAGTTCAAATGTATGCAGATTATACAGTGATATATGTGCATGCAAAGAGCAAACAACAAGCTGCACAAGAACTCACTACTCTAATGGTCAGGTTAAAGTGGCTCAGTGACTCGTGTTTGCATCTCAATGTGAAAAAAACTGTTGCATGTTCTTCACAAAGAGGGCAACAGATGCTACTGAGCCAGATGTCTATGTCAGGGGGAGAAGCTCCAGCTGGTCTGATCTACTGATTCCAGATGTCTGTGTGTCAGGGGAGAAAGGTAATTCAAATAACTACTGAACCAGAGTCTAATTTGTCAGGGGAGACAGATGATACTACTGAGCCAGATACATGTGTCAGGGGAGATACTCCAGCTGGTATCTGATGACTAGTGGGCCAGATGTCTATGTGTAAGTACCTTGGTCATCAGGCTCTCAAAGTGCTTGATTGGTATCTGATTGTACCCAGAAAGTATGAGCTCTCTTTGGTATCTGATATACTGAACCAGATGTCTATGTGTCAAGAAGCTCCAGGTGGTATCCGATGCTACTTTTGAGCCAGATGTCTATGGTCAGGGGAGAAGCTCCAGGTGGTATCTGATGCTATCATGTCTATGTTCAGGGGAAAGCTCCTTTGGTATCTGATTTACTGAACCAGATGTCTATGTGTCAGGGGAGAAGCTCCAGGTGGTATCCGATTTTAAGTACCTTGGCATCATACTTGATTCCAACCTCTTTTTAAAACATGTGAAAAAGGTAATTCAAATAACTAAATTCAACCTAGCTAATTTCCGATTTATACGAAATTGTTTGACTACAGAGGTAGCAAAACTGTACTTCAACTCTATGATACTCCCCACTTAACATACTGTTTGACTAGTTGGGCCCAAGCTTGCTGTACAACATTAAAACCTATTCAGTCTGTCTACAAACAGGCTCTCAAAGTGCTTGATAGGAAGCCCAATAGCCATCATCATTGTCACATCCTTAGAAAGCATGAGCTCTTGAGTTGGGAAAATCTTGTGCAATACACCGACGCATGTCTTGTATTCAAGATCCTTAATGGCCTGGCTCCCCTCCACTCAATATTTTTGTTAAACAGAAAACCCAGACATATGGCAGCAGATCCACAAGGTCTGCCATGAGAGGTGACTGTATAGTTCCCCTAAGGAAAAGCACCTTTAGTAAATCTGCATTCTCTGTGAGAGCTTCCCATGTCTGGAATACACTGCCATCAGACACACATAACTGCACCACATATCACACTTTCACAAAATGCTTGAAGACATGGCTAAAGGTCAATCAGATGTGTGAACATGGTCCCTAGCTGTGTGTTGCCGCTTTCCATGTTGTCTGTTGTCTGTAGCTTGTGAGGTGTGGAAACACTTTGTTGCTTTTATGAATTTTGTCTTGCTGCTTTTTGCTCTATGTTGCTCTGTCTGTATGCTACGTCTTGCTTGTCCTATGTTTCTATTGTCTATATTGTAATTGTTTTTAATAACCTGCCCAGGGACTGCGGTTGAAAATTAGCCGGCTGGCTAAAACCGGCACTTTTACTGAAACGTTGATTAATGTGCACTGTCCCTGTAAAAATAAAAATAAACTCTACTCAACTCAAGATGAAGAGCATTAGTAAAATAACAATAGGTACATTATATTCAGTGGAGTATCGGTACAGAGTCCATACGAAGGTCAAGGGTCACACAGACACATTACTCACGGAATGGAATGTGGTCTTATCACCAAGTCATTTTGTAAATCAGTTGCCAACCAAAGCTTCGGGGGCTTCTCTCAGTTCACACAGACACAGAAGAGAGAGTACCAATAGAACCCTATTCCATTGAATAAAACAGTATTCTGATATATAACCTTGTAATTATTCTGAACAATAGAAGGCAAAAAAAAAAAATAAATCACACAATGAAGTTATTAAACAATGAATGTACAGGGGGAGAGAGAAGTGCATTCTGGAGGGAGAGAGAAGTGCATTCTGGAGGGAGAGAGAAGTGCATTCTGGAGGGAGAGAGAAGTGCATTCTGGAGGGAGAGAGAAGTGCATTCTGGAGGGAGAGAGAAGTGCATTCTGGAGGGAGAGAGAAGTGCATTCTGGAGGGAGAGAGAAGTGCATTCTGGAGGGGGAGAGAGTGCATTCTGGAGGGAGAGAGAAGTGCATTCTGGAGGGAGAGAGAAGTGCATTCTGGAGGGAGAGAGAAGTGCATTCTGGAGGGAGAGAGAAGTGCATTCTGGAGGGGAGAGAGAAGTGCATTCTGGAGGAGAGAGAAGTGCATTCTGGAGGGAGAGAGAAGTGCATTCTGGAGGGAGAGAAGTGCATTCTGGAGGGGGAGAGAAGTGCATTCTGGAGGGAGAGAGAAGTGCATTCTGGAGGGAGAGAGAAGTGCATTCTGGAGGGAGAGAGAAGTGCATTCTGGAGGGAGAGAGAAGTGCATTCTGGAGGGAGAGAGAAGTGCATTCTGGAGGGGGAGAGAAGTGCATTCTGGAGGGAGAGAGAAGTGCATTCTGGAGGGAGAGAGAAGTGCATTCTGGAGGGAGAGAGAAGTGCATTCTGGAGGGAGAGAGAAGTGCATTCTGGAGGGAGAGAGAAGTGCATTCTGGAGGGAGAGAGAAGTGCATTCTGGAGGGAGAGAGAAGTGCATTCTGGAGGGAGAGAGAAGTGCATTCTGGAGGGAGAGAGAAGTGCATTCTGGGGGGAGAGAGAAGTGCATTGTGGGCTCGTGGTCAATCCGACATCTGCATTGGCCATGCATCATTTACGGTGATATGGCCTCAGCAGAAGTCGGGGCAAGAGTAGTGAGTTTGTGTTTATCAACGAGGTACTGCCCCCACCTACCGTCAACCAGTCATGTCAATGTGGAGCTATACAGAGCCCTCCTCATTGTTACAAAATTTGTGAGGCGCAATGGTGATGTGGCTCGATTTGGCATCCGGGGGATCCGCAATTGTGTCACGCCCTCTATGTGGAGACTCCGACCACATTTCCGAATCAAGAATAAATTGGCTTTTAGTCTTGGCCACCAAAATGGATTAGTTCACTGAGATGGGCGCTCGACTAAAACAATCTTGGTCAACCAATGCCTAATGCCCAAACAATCGACCAGTCGACGAATTGTGGTCAGTCCTAGTGCATTGATACGTGTTGTGTGTGTGTGTTGATATGCATTGTGTGTGTGTTGACATGCGTTGTGTGTGTGTGTGTTGACATGTGTTGTGTGTGTGTGTGACATGTGTTGTGTGTGTGTGTGTTGACACGCGTTGTGTGTGTGACATGCATTGTGTGTGTGTGTTGACATGCGTTGTGTGTGTTGACATGCGTTGTGTTTGTGTGTGTTGACATGCGTTGTGTGTGTGTGTGTGTGACGTGTTGTGTGTGTGTGTTGACATGCGTTGTGTGTGTGTGTGTGTTGACATGCGTTGTGTGTGTGTGTGTGTTGACATGCGTTGTGTGTGTTGACATTCGTTGTGTGTGTGTGTTGACATGCGTTATGTGTGTGTGTTGACATGCGTTGTGTTCATGCGTGACCCCTGTATGTGTTACAGGTAAAGCTATGGGACATCCCAGCCAACGGTGTCTATCACAACATGACCCTCCCTAGGAAGGTGCTTCAGGGTCACAGCCGCAGAGTCAACCTGATAGAATGGCACCCTACTGCTCGGGATCTACTGGTCAGCGCAGCCTACGACTACAAGGTAGAAACACACAAACACACTGTCTAAAAAGACAAAACACACACTGTCTCACTGTCTGTTCTCTTTCTCTCCTCTCACTCTCTCCTTTTCCCTCTCTCCTCTCCTTTCTCTCTCTCTCTCTCTCTCTCTCTCTCTCTCTCTCTCTCTGTCTCTCTCTTCTCTCTCTCTCTCTCTGTCTCTCTCTGTCGCTCTGTCTCTCTCTCTCTCTGTCTTTCTCTCTCTCCTTCCTTTCTCTCTGTCTCTTTCTCTCTCTTTCTTTCTCTCCTCTCACTCTCTTCTTTTCCCTCTCTCTCTCTCCTTTCTCTCTCTCTGTCTTTCTCTCTGTCTCTTTCCTCTCTCTCTCCTTTCTCTCTCCTACAGGTGATGGTCTGGGATGTGTCAGTGTGTGACTCAGTGCTGAGGAACCCAGTATGTGTTATTTCTGTTCACACTGAGCTGGTTCTCTCCATGTCCTTCAACAATGACGGCAGCTCTCTAGCTACCACCAGTCTGGACAAGAAGATCCGAGTCATGGACCCACGCTGGGCGCCTCATACAGGTCTGTCTGGGTGTGGGGGCTGGTCAAAGTCCTCTAATTTACCAACGTCCTCTAATTTAACAACATCCCGGTAATTTACCAATATTACAGTAATTTACCAATATTACAGTAATTTACCAACATTACGGTAATTTACCAACATTACTGTAATTTACCAACATTACGTCTAATTTACCAACATTACTGTAATTTACCAACATTACGGTAATTTACCAACATTACGGTAATTTACCAACATTACTGTCTTTACCAAGTCATTACGGTAATTTACCAACTCTACAGTAATTTACCAACATTACAGTAATTTACAGGTGATGGTCTGGGATTTACCAGTGTGTGACTCAGTGCTAAGGAACCCAGTATGTGTTATTTCTGTTCACACTGAGCTGGTTCTTCCATGTCCTTCAACAATGACGGCAGCTCTCTAATTAACCAACAGTACTGTAATTTACCAACGTACCACCAATCTACAAGAAGATCCGGTAATGGACCAATATTACAGTAATTTACCAACATTACAGGTCTGTCTGGGTGTGGGGGCTGGTCAATATTACAGTAATTTACCAACGTTACGGTAATTTACCAACATCCCGGTAATATAACAACATTATGGTAATCTACCAATATTACAGTAATTTACCAATATTACAGTAATTTACCAACATTACAGTAATTTACCAACATTACGGTAATCTACCAACATTACTGTAATTTACCAACAGTATGGTAATTTACCAACATTACGATAATTTACCAACGCCCGCGATAATTTACCAACATTACAGTAATTTACCATCGCCTATGGTAATTTACCAACGCCATAGTAATTTACCAACATTACAGTAATTTACCAACATTACAGTAATTTACCAACGTAATCTACCAACATTACCATGTAATTTACCAACAGTGGTAATTTACCAACATTACAGTAATTTACCAACATTACGGTAATTTACCAACATTATAATTTACCAACGCCCCGGTAATTTACCAACATTACAGTAATTTACCAACATTACGGTAATTTACCAACGGTATGGTAATTTACCAACATTACAGTAATTTACCAACATTACGGTAATTTACCAACATTACGTAATTTACCAACATTACAGTAATTTACCAACATTACAGTAATTTACCAACATTACAGTAATTTACCAATATTACAGTAATTTACCAACATTACAGTAATTTACCAACATTACGGTAATTTACCAACATTACAGTAATTTACCAACAGTACAGTAATTTACCAACGTACGGTCTGTTACCAACGTCTGTAATTTACTGTGTCCCGTGTGTTACCAACGTGTCTGTAATTTGTGTGTGCCTAATGTGTGTTACCAACATTACAGTAATTGTGTGTGTGTGTGTGTGTGTTGTGTGTGTGTGTGTATTTACCAGCATTAAAATTCCACAGGGCCAATAAGGTGGTGTTTACCAACCAGTCAGTAATTTATCAGCGTCCGGTAATTTACCAATATTACAGTAATTTACCAACATTATGGGATCCAACAGTATGGTAATTTACACACACACACAGACAGACACAGACAGACACAGATTTACCAACATTACGGACAGACATTTACCAGACAGACAGTAACACACAGACAGACAGACACAGACAGACACACCAACATTACAGACAGACAACATTACAGTAATTTACACACACATTACAGACACAGACAGACACGCGCACACACGCAGAATTTACCAGACATTACAGACAGACAGACAGACAGTAATTTACAGACAGACAGAATTTACAGACAGACAGTACAGTAATTTACCAACGTTATCTGTGTGTTTTATCTCTGACATGTGGGTGTCTGTCAGAGCCGCTGTCAGAGTCTGGAGGTGGATGGAGGTGCAGGAGTCTGTTCCCATTCTACGTCTGTCTGTGTACACATGCTGTACCTGGCTGGCAAGGTAATCTCACAGGGCCAATCACTGGTGTTTATGAGACCAGAACATGCTATCCTCTACCTGGCTGGCAAGGAACCAAAGACAGATCACTCTGTCATGGGATCCTGATCAACACATATCCTCTACCTGGGGCACACAGACAACAGACAGATCAATCACTCAGACAGACAGACAGATCAGACAGACATATCCTCTACCTGGCAGACAGACAGACAGACAGACAGACAGACAGACAGACAGACAGACAGACAGACAGACACAGACAGACAGACAGACAATCAATACAGACAATCACTCAGTCAGACCCTGATCAGACACATATCCTCTACCTGAGACAGGCAAGACAATCAGACAGACAGACAGACAGACAGACAGACCCTGATCAGACAGATCCTCAGACAGACAGACAAGGACACAATACACATCAATCACTCTGCTACAGACACACTGATACACACACATCCTCTACCACACACAGACGCAGACAGACACACACACACACACCCTGACACACACACACTACCTGGCTCAATGTTTTATCTCTACATGATCAGGATGATCTGTCAGAGCCCTGATCAGAGGATCCTCTACCTGGCTGGAGGTAATCAGGGAGTCCTCAATCCCATTCTACGACCCCGATACACACATGCTCTACCTGGCTGGCAAGGTAATCAATACTGATCAATCACTCTGTCATGACCCTGATCAACACATATCCTCTACCTGGCTGGCAAGGTAATCAATACTGATCAATCACTCTGTCATGACCCTGATCAACACATATCCTCTACCTGGCTGGCAAGGTAATCAATACTAATCAATCACTCTGTCATGACCCTGATCAACACATATCCTCTACCTGGCTGGCAAGGTAATCAATACTGATCAATCACTCTGTCATGACCCTGATCAACACATATCCTCTACCTGGCTGGTTAAGGTAATCAATACTGATCAATCACTGTGTCATGACCCTGATTCAACACATATTGGTTTGTATTGGGCTGGGCAAGTATTCAGCTTTGTTGTTTGTATTGGGCTTTGGGCTTGTATTTTACATTGTTGGTTTGTAATCTTTGGGCTTGTATTCAGCATTACATTGTTGGTTTGTATTGGGCTTTGGGCTTGTATACACATTACATTGCTGGTTTGTATTGGGCTTTGGGCTTGTATTCAGCATTACATTGTTGGTTTGTATTGGGCTTTGGGCTTATCCAGAGCATTACATTGTTGGTTTGTATTGGGCTTTGGGCTTGTATTCAGCATTACATTGTTGGTTTGTATTGGGCTTTGGGCTTGTATTCAACACATTGTTGGTTTTTAAGCATTATTTGTTATTGGGCTTTGGGCTTGTATTCAGCATTTCATTGTTGGTTTGTATTGGGCTTTGGGCTTGTATTCAGCATTACATTGTTGGTTTGTATTGGGCTTTGGGCTTGTATTCAGCATTACATTGTTGGTTTGTATTGGGCTTTGGGCTTGTATTCAGCATTACATTGTTGGTTTGTATTGGCTTTGGGCTTGTATTCAGCATTACATTGTTGGTTTGTATTGGAGCTTTGGGCTTGTATTCAGCATTACATTGTTGGTTTGTATTGGGCTTTGGGCTTGTATTCAGCATTACATTGTTGGTTTGTATTGGGCTTTGGGCTTGTATTCAGCATTACATTGTTGGTTTGTATTGGGCTTTGGGCTTGTATTCAGCATTACATTGTTGGTTTGTATTGGGCTTTGGGCTTGTATTCAGCATTTCATTGTTGGTTTGTATTGGGCTTTGGGCTTGTATTCAGCATTACATTGTTGGTTTGTATTGGGCTTTGGGCTTGTATTCAGCATTACATTGTTGGTTTGTATTGGGCTTTGGGCTTGTATTCAGCATTACATTGTTGGTTTGTATTGGGCTTTGGGCTTGTATTCAGCATTTCATTGTTGGTTTGTATTGGGCTTTGGGCTTGTATTCAGCATTACATTGTTGGTTTGTATTGGGCTTTGGGCTTGTATTCAGCATTACATTGTTGGTTTGTATTGGGCTTTGGGCTTGTATTCAGCATTACATTGTTGGTTTGTATTGGGCTTTGGGCTTGTATTCAGCATTACATTGTTGGTTTGTATTGGGCTTTGGGCTTGTATTCAGTGATTACATTGTTGGTTTGTATTGGGCTTTGGGCTTGTATTCAGCATTACATTGTTGGTTTGTATTGGGCTTGGGCTTGTATTCAGCATTTCATTGTTGGTTTGTATTGGGCTTTGGGCTTGTATTCAGCATTACATTGTTGGTTTGTATTGGGCTTTGGGCTTGTATTCAGCATTACATTGTTGGTTTGTATTGGGCTTTGGGCTTGTATTCAGCATTACATTGTTGGTTTGTATTGGGCTTTGGGCTTGTATTCAGCATTACATTGTTGGTTTGTATTGGGCTTTTGGGCTTGTATTCAGCATTACATTGTTGGTTTGTATTGGGCTTTGGGCTTGTATTCAGCATTACATTGTTGGTTTGTATTGGGCTTTGGGCTTGTATTCAGCATTACATTGTTGGTTTGTATTGGGCTTTGGGCTTGTATTCAGCATTACATTGTTGGTTTGTATTGGGCTTTGGGCTTGTATTCAGCATTACATTGTTGGTTTGTATTGGGCTTTGGGCTTGTATTCAGCATTACATTGTTGGTTTGTATTGGGCTTTGGGCTTGTATTCAGCATTACATTGTTGGTTTGTATTGGGCTTTGGGCTTGTATTCAGCATTACATTGTTGGTTTGTATTGGGCTTTGGGCTTGTATTCAGCATTACATTGTTGGTTTGTATTGGGCTTTGGGCTTGTATTCAGCATTACATTGTTGGTTTGTATTGGGCTTTGGGGCTTGTATTCAGCATTACATTGTTGGTTTGTATTGGGCTTTGGGCTTGTATTCAGCATTACATTGTTGGTTTGTATTGGGCTTTGGGCTTGTATTCAGCATTACATTGTTGGTTTGTATTGGGCTTTGGGCTTGTATTCAGCATTACATTGTTGGTTTGTATTGGGCTTTGGGCTTGTATTCAGCATTACATTGTTGGTTTGTATTGGGCTTTGGGCTTGTATTCAGCATTACATTGTTGGTTTGTATTGGGCTTTGGGCTTGTATTCAGCATTACATTGTTGGTTTGTATTGGGCTTTGGGCTTGTATTCAGCATTACATTGTTGGTTTGTATTGGGCTTTGGGCTTGTATTCAGCATTACATTGTTGGTTTGTATTGGGCTTTGGGCTTGTATTCAGCATTACATTGTTGGTTTGTATTGGGCTTTGGGCTTGTATTCAGCATTACATTGTTGGTTTGTATTGGGCTTTGGGCTTGTATTCAGCATTACATTGTTGGTTTGTATTGGGCTTTGGGCTTGTATTCAGCATTACATTGTTGGTTTGTATTGGGCTTTGGGCTTGTATTCAGCATTACATTGTTGGTTTGTATTGGGCTTTGGGCTTGTATTCAGCATTACATTGTTGGTTTGTATTGGGCTTTGGGCTTGTATTCAGCATTACATTGTTGGTTTGTATTGGGCTTTGGGCTTGTATTCAGCATTTCATTGTTGGTTTGTATTGGGCTTTGGGCTTGTATTCAGCATTTCATTGTTGGTTTTTGTATTGGGCTTTGGGCTTGTATTCAACGTACATTTGTTGGTTTGTATTGGGCTTTGGGCTTGTATTCAGCATTACATTGTTGGTTTGTATTGGGCTTTACAGGCTTTGTATTCAGCATTTCATTGTTGGTTTGTATTGGGCTTTGGGCTTGTATTCAGCATTACATTGTTGGTTTGTATTGGGCTTTAGGCTTGTATTCAGCATTTCATTGTTGGTTTGTATTGGGCTTTGGGCTTGTATTCAGCATTACATTGTTGGTTTGTATTGGGCTTTGGGCTTGTATTCAGCATTACATTGTTGGTTTGTATTGGGCTTTGGGCTTGTATTCAGCATTACATTGTTGGTTTGTATTGGGCTTTGGTGTTATGTACTTGAGTGAAGACCCAAAGCGGTTTTAACAGAAAACAGAGTTCTTTAATGAAAAACAGGAATGGCATAAATCCTCTTCCAACGTAGTCAATGGAACAAAGAACGTAGTATAATGCAGGATGCACCTGCCAGGCAGACTCCGACAGGATGGGACAAGGTGGAAGCAAAGCGGGATGCATAGCTGTTTCTGGCATCAAAAACACAAACAAGAATCAGACACTGAAAGTAGCAGGAACAGAGAGAGAAAATAGAGACCTAATCAGAGGAGAAGGAGAGAACAGGTGGAAGGAGTGAATGAGCTAGTTGGGGGAGATGTAGAACAGCTGAAGAATGAGAGACAGAGAAGGTAACCCAAAAGACCAGCAGAGAGAGACAGAGTGAAGAGAAAGGACAGGAGCAGACATAACAAGACATGACAGTACCCCACTCACCGAGCGCTCCCAGCTGCACTCGAGGAGGAACCCTGGCGGCAACGGAGGGAAATCATCGATCAGCGAACGGTCCAGCACGTCCCGAGAGGGAACCCAACTCCTCTCCTCAGGACCGCACCCCTCCCAATCCACTAGGTACTGATGACCACGGCCCCGAGGGCGCATGTCCAAATCCTACGAACCCTGTAGATGGGTGCGCCTCGACAAGATGGGGGGAGGGACGAGCGGGCGCGGAACGGGCTTAACACAGGAGACATGGGGACTGGGTGAGCGCGGCCCGAAGATGGCGCGGGAGAAGAAGTCGCACTGCGACAGGATTAATGACCTGAGAAATACGGAACGGACCAATGAACGCAAGGCCAACTTGCGAGAAGCTGTCTTAAGGGGAAGGTTCTGGAGTGGAGAGCCATACTCTCTGACCGCAACAATATCTAGGACTCTTGGTCCTACGCTTACCGGCCCTCACAGTCTAAGCCTATTACGGCAAAGTGCCGACCTGACCCCCTTCCAGGGTGCGCTCGCAACGGCTGGACAAAAGCCTGAGCGGAGGGACGCAGGACTCGGCGAGCTGAGATGGAGAACAGCGGAGGCTGGTACCCGAGGCTACTCTGAAAAGGAGATGGACCCCAGCAGACGAGGAAGCCGAGGATTGTGGGCGTACTCTGCCCAGGGAGCTGTTCTGACCAAGACGCAGGGTTACGAAAGAAAGACTCGTGAAATCGACCAACAGTCTGATTGGCCCGTTCCGGCTTGACCGTTAGACTGGGGATGAAAGCCGGACGAGAGACTGACGGAAGCCCCAATCAAACGGCAAAACTCCTCCAAAATTGAGACGTGAACTGCGGGCCTCTGTCGGAAACGACGTCAGACGGAAGGCCATGAATTCGGAAAACATTCTCGATAATGATCTGAGCCGTCTCCTTAGCAGAAGAGGAGCTTAGCGAGAGGAATAAATGAGGCCGCCTTAGAGAATCATCGACAACCGTAAGAATAACTGTCTTCCCCGCTGATGAAGGCAGTGGTGTCATTAAGCGATGTGAGACCACGGTCGAGAGGGAATGGAAGCGGTCTGAGACGGCCGGCAGGAGGAGAGTTCCCAGATTTGGTCTGCGCGCAGACCGAACAGCGGCGACAAATCGACGCGCGTCACGTTCCAGTGGGCCTGGAAACGCAGCGAATGGAAGCGGCGTGCCCCGCAGACGCCAGGGTGGCCGGCTAACTTGGCGAGTGGGCCCACTGAAGAACGGCGGACCGAGCGGACGGGAACGAACAGAAGGTTCTGGGGACAAGCTGTGACGGAGTGTGGACGAGTGCCTGCTTTACCTGCCTCTCAATTCCCCAGACAGTCAACCCGACAACACGCCCGTCAGGAAGGAATCCCTCGGGGTCGGTGGAACCTCAGAAGAACTGAAAGTGAGATAAAGCATCAGGCTTGGTGTTTTTGAGCCCGGACGATAAGAAATAACAAACTCCGAAACGAAGCGAAAAACAGAGCCCAACGAGCCTGACGCGCATTAAGTCGTTTGGCTGAACGGATGTACTCAAGGTTCCTATGGTCAGTCCAAACGACAAAGGAACAGTCGCCCCTCCAGCCACTGTCGCCGATTCGCTAGGGCAGCGGATGGCGAGCAGTCGCGATTACCAACATCATAGTTACGTTCTGACGGCGATAAGCGATGAGAGAAAAACGCGCAAGGATGGACCTTGCCGTCAGAGAGAGAGCGCTGAAAGAATGGCTCCCACGCCCACCTCTGACGCGTCAACCTCAACAACAAACTGACTAGAGATGTCAGGTGTAACAAGAATAGGTGCGGATGTAAAACGATTCTTAAGAAGATCAAAAGCTCCCTGGGCGGAAACGGACCACTTAAAGCACGTCTTAACAGAAGTAAGGGCTGTGAGGGGAGCTGCCACCTGACCGAAATTACGGATGAAACGACGATAGAAATTAGCGAAGCCCAGAAGCGCTGCAGCTCGGCGCGTGACTTAGGAAGCGGGCCAATCAATGACAGCCTGGACCTTAAGCGGATCCATCTTAATGCCCTCAGCGGAAATAACGGAACCGAGAAAAGGGACAGAGGCGGCATGAAAAGTGCACTTCTCAGCCTTCACATAAAGACAGTTCTCCAAAAGGCGCTGGAGGACGCGTGCGCACGTGCTGAACATGAATGCGAGAGAGACGGTGAAAAAATCAGGATATCGTCCATGTAAACGAAAACAAAAATGTTCAGCATGTCTCTCAGGACGTCGTTAACTAGTGCCTGAAAGACAGCTGGAGCGTTAACGAGGCCGAAAGGAAGAACCCGGTATTCAAAGTGCCCTAACGGGTGTTAAACGCCGTCTTCCACTCGTCCCCCTCCCTGATGCGCACGAGATGGTAGGCGTTACGAAGGTCAATTTGGTGAAAAACCTGGCTCCTGCAGGATCTCGAAGGCTGAAGACATAAGAGGAAGCGGATAATGATTCTTAACTGTTATGTCATTCAGCCCTCGATAATCCGCATGGGCGCAGGGACCCGTCCTTCTTCTGAACAAAAAAAAGCCCCGCTCCGGCGGGAAGGAGGAGGAGACTATGGTACCAGCGTCGAGCGAAACCGACAAATAATCCTCGAGAGCCTTACGTTCCGGGAGCCGACAGAGAGTATAATCTACCCCAGGGGGGAGTAGTTCCCGGAAGGAGATCAATACTACAGTCATACGACCGGTGTGGAGGGAGAGAAGTGGCCTTGGAACGACTGAACACCGTGCGCAGATCGTGATACTCCTCCGGCACCCCTGTCAAATCACCAGGCTCCTCCTGTGAAGAAGAGACAGAGGAAACAGGAGGGATAGCAGACATTAAACAGGTCACATGACAAGAAACATTCCAGGATAGGATAGTATTACTAGACCAATTAATAGAAGGGTTATGGCGCACTAGCCAGGGATGACCAAAACAACAGGTGTAAAAGGTGAACGAAAAATTAAAAAAGAAATGGTTTCGCTATGATTACCAGAGACAGTGAGGGTTAAGGCAGCGTCTCACGCTGAATCTTGGGGAGAGAACTACCATCTAAAGCGAACAAGGCCGTGGGCTCCCTAACTGTCTGAGAGGAATGTCATGTTCCCGAGCCCAGGTCTCGTCCATAAAACAGCCCTCCGCCCCAGAGTCTATCAAGGCACTGCAGGAAGCAGATGAACCGGGCCAGCGGAGATGGACCGGAAAGGTATGCGTGATCCAGAAGGAGAGGCCTGAGTAGTTGCGCTCACCAGTAGCCCTCCTCTTACTGATGAGCTCTGGCTTTTACTGGACATGGGTGACAAAATGACCAGCGGAGCCGCAGTAGAGACAGAGGCGATTGGTGATTCTCCGTTCCTTCTCCTTGGCGAGATGCGGATACCCCCCAGCTGCATAGGCTCAGCATCCGAGCCGGCGGAGGAGGGTGGCAGTGATGCGGCAGGTGGCAGTGATGTGGAGGGGGAGCAACGGAGAACGCGGCTCCTTTCCACGAGCTCGGCGACGAAGATCAAACCGTCGCTCTATGCGAATAGCGAGAGCTATTAAGGAGTCCAGACTGGAAGGACCTCCGGGGAGAGGGATCTCATCCTTAACCTCGACAGGAGACCCTCCAGAAACGAGCGAGCAAAGCCGGCTCGTTCCAGTCACTAGAGGCAGCGAGAGTGCGAAACTCAATAGAATAATCCGTTATGGATCGATTCCCCTGACATAGGGAAGACAGGGGCCCTGGAAGCCTCCTCCCCAAAAACAGAACGGTCAAAAACCCGTATCATCTCCTCCTTAAAGTCCTGATACTGGTTAATACACCTCAGCCCCTCGCCTCCCCAGATTGCCGTGCCCCACTCACGCGCCCGTCCGGTAAGGAGAGAAATGACGTAGGCGATGCGGGCTGCGCTCCTGGAGTAAGGTGTTGGGCTGGAGAGAGAACACCACATCACACTGAGTGAGGAATGAGCGGCACTCAGTGGGCTCCCCAGAGTAACACGGCGGGTTGTTGATCCTGGGCTCCGGGAGACTCGGAAACCCTGGAAGTGGGCGGTGGATCGAGGTGGAGTTGGTGAACCTGTCTTGTGAGGTGCGGAGACTTGGACGGCCAGGGTCTCAACGCGCATGTCGAGCAGCAGACAATTCCTCCTCGTGTCTGCCTAACGCCAGCTCCCTGGATCTCGACGGCGGAGTGAAAAGGGTCCGGAGCCGCTGGGTCCATTCTTGGTCTGATTCTTCTGTTATGTACTTGAGTGAAGACCCAAAAGCGGTTTTAAACAGAAAACAGAGTTCTTTAATGAAAAACAGGAATGGCATAAATCCTCTTCCAACGTAGTCAATGGAACGTAGTATAATGCAGGATGCACCTGCCAGGCAGACTCCGACAGGATAGGACAAGGTGGAAGCAAGCGGGACGACAGCTTGCTTCTGGCATCAAAAACACAAACAAGAATCAGACACTGAAAGTAGCAGGAACAGAGAGAGAAATAGAGACCTAATCAGAGGGGAAGAGAGAACAGGTGGGAAGGAGTGAATGAGCTAGTTAGGGGAGATGTAGAACAGCTGAAGAATGAGAGACAGAGAAGGTAACCTAAAAAGACCAGCAGAGAGAGACAGAGTGAAGAGAAAGGACAGGAACAGACATAACAAGACATGACATT
>NW_027012576.1:5000-18952 GCF_036934945.1 Oncorhynchus masou masou
ATCCACATAGAAAAGCAATGGGCAATTTAAACATGTCCATTCATCCTCTGCATTGAAATTGAATCAATCCCAGCCCTGGTATCAAGAGACATCTCCAGTATATATAGATTATAGTTGCCCTGAGTTGGTGACCTTAAAGGACTAGGCATGGATCGTGTTAATTAGGCACAAGAGGAAAACAGACTGAAACAGGGAGGGACTACATGGACTTGTCCAATAAGAAACACTCATTGTTTTTCCCATTGTGTGCCCTAATATCCACAACCCTGGATTGGTTTGTATCCACTTACAACACAATGTAAGTATGTATGTATGTATGTATGTATGTATGTATGTATGTATGTATGTATGCATGTATGTATGTATGTATGTGATTCTGAGGTTATCTTGAGAAGATCAATTCCTCTGTGTGATCTAATATAGAGACTCAGAGACTGTAGCCATGTCTTTCCCTTTAAACCGTGCGGGTCCCTTTAAACCCGCGGGTCCCATGTATGTTGTATGTATGTGATTCTGAGGTTATCTTGAGGTCTCCTTTAAACTCGCGTAGCCATGTCCCTTTAAACCGCTGCGGGTCCTTTAAACCGCTGGGCTTTAAAACCGCGCGGGTCCCTAAACCGCCCGGGTCCCTTTAAACCGAGGGTCCCTTTGCAGCCCTGAGCGTCTCTGCAGCCCTGAGCGTCTCTGCAGCCCTGAGCGTCTCTGCAGCCCTGAGCGTCTCTGCAGCCCTGAGGGTCTCTGCAGCCCTGAGCGTCTCTGCAGCCCTGGCTCTCTGCAGCCCTGAGCGTCTCTGCAGCCCTGAGCGTCTCTGCAGCCCTGAGCGTCTCTGCAGCCCTGAGCGTCTCTGCAGCCCTGAGCGTCTCTGCAGCGTCTCTGCAGCCCTCTGATGTGGGCATGCTGCTGCTGCTACATGTATGCATAATTAATATGGTGAGAGTCTGACTGGGCTATAAAGGCTGTATGAGAAAGCCAGAGGGACTGTAGCCATTAGACCTGCCTGCACCCCAATGCGTCAATACTGTCCTCCTGGCCAGTCTGTGTGTGTGAAGAGACCTTGAAGGGCAAAGCAGAGCACAGACCAGACGGCACAACAAGCAGAGTGCTCTCCTCTTTCCCCTCCTAAATCTGTCCATCTGATAGACAGAACAACAAGGAAGAGTCCTCCCCCTCCTAAATCTGTCCATCTGATAGACAGAACAACAAGGAAGAGTCCTCCCCTCCTAAATCTGTCCATCTGATAGACAGAACAACAAGGAAGAGTCCTCCCCCTCCTAAATCTGTCCATCTGATAGACAGAACAACAAGGAAGAGTCCTCCCCCTCCTAAATCTGTCCATCTGATAGACAGAACAACAAGGAAGAGTCCTCCCCCTCCTAAATGTGTCCATCACCAACAGTAAACACAAGAATAGCTAGCGCACCTCTCCACCTCCTCCAGCTAAATGTGTTATCAGTGTGGAGATCATCACATCACAATGTGCAGAATGTTTCCTGATAGGTGAAGATGTAGGCCTATGACGTCACAGATATATGAGTGTCTGTGTATGACACAATCTGACCCTTATAGGAACGTATAGGTAGACTTGCAAAACGATGGTAGCTTTTCCAATACTCCCTGTAAAAAGATTCCCAGAATCAGAAGGGTATATGCAGAAAATACAGAATCCTCCAACTAGGATTTGTGAAAACCCTGGGAATTTGGGGAAAGTGATGTGAATGTTGTAACCCTAGTTGGTAGATTGGGTATTGGATCAGGCAGTGTCTCAACTCTCCTCTTCATTAAAGTGACCTATTAGGTGAAACGGACACGTCCCTTTAGGAAACTCAAATAATGAACAAATTACTTCAAACCGTGAACACAGTTTTTCCCTTCTGACATCATAGCGTGACAGAACAGCAGAATATATTTTACGGATGCTCCTCTCTTTAGTTTCATCAACATAAAAGGCGCTGGGGCGAAATGTGGCGCTTTTCAACAAATGCGGATTATAGTTGAAGGAAATCTCACCTTTACTGCATTGAAGAGGTGTTAAGCAAAGGGACTTCCTGTCTCAATGAAGATGAACTGCATTTGAATAAGTCACCGTGGACGCACAGGGACATGCGATACAATCGTCCCCATAGAGACAGGGCTGGTCATTGGATCAGTGTGTCTGTCATTACTATAGGGGTGCATTGTCTGCAGAGTGACAGCAATCTCAGTAATCTGCTGATTGATTGGCTCATTCTGTGTAGCAGGATCCTTAATCCTTTCATTTCTGTGATTGGCTCATTCTGTGTAGCAGGATACATAATCATTTCATTTCTGTGATTGGCTCATTCTGTGGAGCAGGATACATAATCATTTCATTTCTGTGATTGGCTCATTCTGTGTAGCAGGATACATAATCATTTCATTTCTGTGATTGGCTCATTCTGTGGAGCAGGATACATAATCATTTCATTTCTGTGATTGGCTCATTCTGTGGAGCAGGATCCTTAATCATTTCATTTCTGTGATTGGCTCATTCTGTGGAGCAGGATACATAATCATTTCATTTATGTGATTGGCTCATTCTGTGGAGCAGGATACATAATCATTTCATTTCTGTGATTGGACAGGAGGGGAGCCATCCTGGGCTGCATTCCATTTCAAAAGATTTTCCTCCACCCTTCTGCCCTTGTTCACCCCCTGAGGTAGGTAGGTTTAAAGGTATAAACCCCATAAGGTCCGTCACATTCACGTCCGTTATTAAGGCAGGAGTTTATGATGTAGACTCTCATACATCCCTGTACCACTGGGATTACTAAGATACACTATTTAACCAGGAAGCCCCATTGAGATAAATCAAGTATTTCTGAAGGGAAACCTGGAGCTGTCAGAGTGTAATGTAGAGATGACAATTTAAGGCACCATCAATACACAAAGGGCAAAGGTGCCCAATGGCATTGATGATCAATAAAGATCAAGATAATCAACATAAGGAGATGTTTCTTTTGAGAGCTACAGTTCCAGCACCATGGAAAGATTTCCAAGTCTCAAAAGTATTTTAGAGGACACCTTGATTTTCTATCAAGATACCAAACACTCCCATCAGGCCTTCAATGTCTTGTTTAAAAACGCTGTAGCCTACTAGTCTACGTACAATAACCTAGTTAGTTCATATGTGACGGGCTCAGCACCGACTCTAGAACAGATGTCGTTTCAGTGTCGTTGATACCTTCAATTAAGCCTGGAGATTCAACAATAGCAACACTTCACACTGTAATACTGTTGAAATAGTCAGTGATTTAATCAATTCAAATCAATGATCTACCCAACATTGGCTGAATTCTGACAAACATCTGTCACTTACTGTCATTCTATCTAAAAGCCTTGCACTATTTAACTTGGATCTAAAGTGCATCTATACAGGTAGCAGGGTTGGGGGTGATTCCTTTTCAACTCAGTCAATTCAGGAAGTAAAGTGAAATACCAACATGTTACTAAAGTGTCACCACTCTTGAAAAGGACGCCGACCCTAATATAGGGATGTATATATTCCCCCCCAATGCCAAATATTAAATCAAACAATCAATCAACGGGTCCAAAGTGTATAGTCACACAGTGTATAGTCACAAAGTGTATAGTCACAAAGTGTATAGTCACAGTGTATAGTCACACAGTGTATAGTCACACAGTGTATAGTCACACACAGTGTATAGTCACAAAGTGTATAGTCACAAAGTGTATAGCCACAAAGTGTATAGTCACAGTGTATAGCCACAAAGTGTATAGTCACAGTGTATAGCCACAAAGTGTATAGTCACAGTGTATAGTCAAAATGTATAGTCACAGTGTAGTCACACAGTGTATAGTCACACAGTGTATAGTCACAAAGTGTATAGCCACAAAGTGTATAGTCACAAAGTATATAGCCATAAAGTGTATAGTCACAGTGTATAGCCACAAAGTGTATAGTCACAAAGTGTATAGCCACAAAGTGTATAGTCAAAGTGTATAGTCACAAAGTGTATAGTCACAGTGTATAGTCACAGTGTATAGTCACAAAGTGTATAGTCACAGTGTATAGTCACAGTGTATAGTCACACAGTGTATAGTCACACAGTGTATAGTCACAAAGTGTATAGTCACAAAGTGTATAGTCACAGTGTATAGCCACAAAGTGTATAGTCACAGTGTATAGTCAGTGTATAGTCACACAGTGTATAGTCACACAGTGTATAGTCACACAGTGTATAGTCACACAGTGTATAGTCACACAGTGTATAGTCACACAGTGTATAGTCACACAGTGTATAGCCACACAGTGTATAGCCACAAAGTGTATAGTCCACACAGTGTAGTCACAGTGAAGAGTCACAAAGTGTATAGTCAAAGCGTATAGTCACAGTGTATAGTCACACAGTGTATAGTCACACAGTGTATAGTCACAGTGTATAGTCACAATGTATTGTTACACAGTGTATAGTCACAGTGTATAGTCACAGTGTATAGTCACAAAGTGTATAGTCACAAAGTGTATAGTCACACAGTGTATAGTCACAGTGTATAGTCACACAATGTATAGTCACACAGTGTATAGTCAAAGTGTATAGTCACAGTGTATAGCCACAAAGTGTATTGTCACAGTGTACAGTCACAGTGTATAGTCACAGTGTATAGCCACAAAGTGTATAGCCACAGTGTATAGCCACAAAGTGTATTGTCACAGTGTATAGCCACAAAGTGTATAGTCACAGTGTATAGCCACAAAGTGTATAGTCACAAAGTGTATAGTTACAGTGTATAGTCACAGTGTATAGTCACAGTGTATAGTCACAGTGTATAGTCACAAAGTGTATAGTCACAGTGTATAGTCACAGTGTATAGTCACAGTGTATAGTCACAGTGTATAGTCACAGTGTATAGTCACAGTGTATAGCCACAAAGTGTATAGCCAAAGTGTATAGCCACAAAGTGTATAGCCACAGTGTATAGTCACAGTGTATAGTCACAGTGTATAGTCACAGTGTATTGTCACAAAGTGTATTGTCACAAAGTGTATTGTCACAAAGTGTATAGCCACAGTGTATAGCCACAGTGTATAGCACAAAGTGTATAGTCACAAAGTGTATAGTCACAAAGTGTATAGTCACAAAGTGTATAGTCACAGTGTATAGCCACAAAGTGTATAGTCACAGTGTATAGCCACAAAGTGTATAGTCACAGTGTATAGCCACAAAGTGTATGGCCAAAGTGTATAGTCACAGTGTATAGCCACAAAGTGTATAGTCACAGTGTATAGCCAAAGTGTATAGCCACAAAGTGTATAGCCACAAAGTGTATAGCCACAGTGTAGTCACAAAGTGTATAGTCACAGTGTATTGTCACAGTGTATTGTCACAAAGTGTATAGTCACAAAGTGTATAGCCACAAAGTGTATAGCCACAGTGTATAGCCACAAAGTGTATAGTCACAGTGTATAGCCACAAAGTGTATAGCCACAGTGTATAGTCACAGTGTATAGCCACAAAGTGTATAGCCACAAAGTGTATAGTCACAGTGTATAGCCACAAAGTGTATAGCCACAAAGTGTATAGCCACAAAGTGTATAGTCACAGTGTATAGTCACAGTGTATAGCCACAAAGTGTATAGCCAAAGTGTATAGACAAAGTGTATAGCCACAGTGTATAGTCACAGTGTATAGCCACAAAGTGTATAGTCACAGTGTATAGTCACAGTGTATAGACACAGTGTATAGTCACAGTGTATAGCCACAAAGTGTATAGTCACAGTGTATAGCCACAAAGTGTATAGCCAAAGTGTATAGTCACAGTGTATAGCCACAAAGTGTATAGCCACAAAGTGTATAGTCACAGTGTATAGCCAGTGTATAGCCACAGTGTATAGTCACAAAGTGTATAGTCACAAAGTGTATAGTCAAAGCGTATAGTCAAAGCGTATAGTCAAAGCGTATAGTCACAAAGTGAGAAGAGCGTCTGCCAAATGACTTAAATGTAAAATGTAAATGTAAGTGTATAGCCACAAAGTGTATAGCCACAAAGTGTATAGTCACAAAGTGTATAGTCACAAAGTGTATAGTCACACAGTGTATAGTCACAAAGTGTATAGTCAAAGTGTATAGCCACAGTGTATAGTCAAAGCGTATAGTCACAAAGTGTATAGTCAAAGTGTATAGTCAAAGCGTATAGTCAAAGCGTATAGTCAAAGCATATAGTCAAAGCATATAGTCAAAGCGTATAGTCACAAAGTGTATAGTCACAAAGTGTATAGTCACAAAGTGTATAGCCACAAAGTGTATAGCCACAAAGTGTATAGCCACAAAGTGTATAGTCACAAAGTGTATAGTCACAAAGTGTATAGTCACAAAGTGTATAGTCAAAGTGTATAGCCACAAAGTGTATAGTCAAAGTGTATAGTCAAAGTGTATAGCCACAAAGTGTATAGCCACAAAGTGTATAGCCAAAGTGTATAGCCACAGCGTATAGTCACAGCGTATAGTCACAGCGTATACACAAAGTGTATAGTCACAGTGTATAGTCACAAAGTGTATAGTCAAAGTGTATAGTCACAAAGTGTATAGTCAAAGTGTATAGTCAAAGTGTATAGTCAAAGTGTATAGTCACAAAGTGTATAGTCACAAAGTGTATAGCCACAAAGTGTATAGTCACAGTGTATAGTCACAAAGTGTATAGTCACAGCGTATAGTCACAAAGTATAGTAGCCACAAAGTGTATAGCCACAAAGTGTATAGTCACAAAGTGTATAGCCACAAGCATAAAAAGAGATTTCCCAAAACCCAGTCAGTCAGAGTGAAAATTAAATCTTCAGGGTCCCTATCTCTCTCTGAATTAAAAACATGCCTCTACTAGCCTACAGTACACACAGCTGCACTGGTAAACTATCAGAATCTACAGGCTAACACTAGCGTCAATCACAGCTAAAGTACATTAAACCCACAGATTTACCACTAATCTGATGTAGCATTAGCTTTAGCCACACGTACAACAACATGCCCTGTACATATGCTCCAGACTGTAAACAAGACTATATTCACCCAGCTAGCTACATTGGCTACACAGTGACTACAGTGATCAGTGTTACTCTGGGCTTGGGTATCAGCCACATGTCCTGTAGCATACCTGTTCATACTATGAGACTGGACCCTTCTCTAGTCTCCCATCTCCCCATGGCATTCAGATCGCTTGTTCCTTTTCTCATACAGCCTTTCCCTCCTTCCTCTGTAGTGTGGTATAAATCCAAGGAGCCTCTCTCTAGCCTGTCTGCATGGCCGATGGCTCTCTCTGCATCCCTCCCTCTACCTCCCTGGCTGGCTAGCAGTGTCAGGGGGGGTGCTTCTTTGTTTGGCAGCCCCAGCCACCAGTCTCCCTCCCTCCCCCTGACTCCTCCCGGAGTGTCCTAAAGGAAAGGTAGTGATGATATGTCTCTGTCTCTCAGTCTTTATCCCCTATCGATCTCTACCCCACCACCCATCCCTGCAGAGTGTAACCCAACCCTCCACCTCTCTTCTCTGCCTGCTTCCCCCAGGATAGAGGACTGGGGAGGACTTCACTTAGCACACAGCCTCACAGAGAGGAAAAGAGAGACGGAGAGAGACAGAGACAGGGGAGTGGGAGAGAGAGAAAGGGGGTGGAGAGAGAGAGTCAGGGGAGAGGGAGGGAGAGAAAGGGGAGGGAAGAGAGAGAAAGGGGGAGGGAGAGAAGAGAGAAAGGGGAAGAGAGAGAGAGTCAGGGAGGGAGAGAAAGGGGTGGAAGAGAGAGAGTAGTATTCAGTAGTACTTCAGTAGTAACAGGATACAGTAGTGCTGCTGCCACCACTTGACTGAACCCAGTGGTGTTGTTGTTTCAGACAGTACTGCAGTGACTTCAGTAGTAACAGGATACAGTAGCTGCCACCAGACTGAACCCAGTGGTGTTGTTGTTTCAGACAGTGCTGCAGTGACTTCAGTAGTAACATAGGATACAGTAGTGCTGCTGCCACCACTTGACTGAACCCAGTGGTGTTGTTGTTGCAGACAGTGCTGCAGTGACTTCAGTAGTAACAGGATACAGTCAGTTGCCACCTGACTGAACCCTCAGACAGTGCTATATTTAAAGGATACAGCCTGCCACCACTTGACTGAACCCAGTGGTGTTGTTGTTTCAGTTCTGTCTTCACAGCCGACACTCAGACATGAGCCTCACCAATTCTGAATCCGCTGGTTCACAGTCAAAACGTCTCCAACTGCCATGGAACAGTAGCCTGATCCCAGATCTGTTTGTGCAGTCTTCACAACTCCTATGGTGATTGTTATGCCAATGGCACAAACAGATCTGGGATCAGTCTAACAGAACACAGTATCTAAAGGGGATCAAATCAAATTGTATTTGTCCCATGCGCCGAATACAACCTTACAGTGAACTGCTTATTTACAAGCCCTTAACCAACAATTAAATACCTAAAAAACATTTTTTTAAACAGTATGATAATGTTGGCTGATACTAGCTCCCAGTCCAACCAAGATGCCTAGACAAACTACCTGAACTCTTGTCTCACACACAGCTATGTCTTACTAAACTTGTGAGGACTTTTGGGGACCAACAATTGATTCCCATTCAAAATCACATTTTCTCTAACCCTAAACATAAACCCTGAATAGCCTTTTTACAAGTGAGGACCAGCGAAATGTCCTCACTTCTCTGAATTATATTTGGTTTACTAGTATAGTAAAATGTGTATGTGCACACACACACACACACACACACACACACACACACACACACACACACACACACACACACACACACACACACACACACACACACACACACACACACACACACACACACACTAATTGATACAGTATCTCTATGTTTCACCAGTAGCCTGAGAGCCACACTGGTCATGTATTGAACAATGTTACATTGTCAGCGGAACTGCAACAAGACACAGTGACACAGGACTTTGGCAGAGGGATGAACTGGAAACACAGACACACAAAGAATGTTCCAGTACTAACCACAACCAAGGAAAACACATTATCCAGCCTATGGCTCATTATCACGCCATCTTTCCTTGATTCCTTGCATTCTTTCTACTCATATCCTTCTCTAAAGGTCTGATGGGACCTTGGACATTCTCCTCCAATGTAAGGAATAAGGAAAAGACTCTTTGAGATAAGTACAATACAGTAAAAGTGAATTCTCTCACCATCTTGTTCAAGATCGTGTTTTTCTTGTTCCTCCATGTTGTTGCTCTGTGTGTCTCCAGTGGCCTTGGAGAGGCCGACTGACCAGTAGGACATGCCTCCTCCTCCACAGCAGGGCAGGACTGAACTAGCACCAGCACAGGGTGGTGGTGGTCAGTGGGACTGGTCCCAGTCTGAGTCACTGGTGTGGTGGAAGACCCTGGTCAGAGATGGGCTGTGGTAGGAGTGAGGACAGAGGGAGAGGCCATTAGTCAGAGCCCTGCAAAACACAGCCAGTCAGGCAGGCAGGCAGACATAGTTTTGATCTAGAGAAAGTGAAAGCAGTCACACACTCATATTGCATAACAACAAGTTAATGGATACACAAATTGCCACCCAACATTTACAACTATAGTTGTTGAGATGCCTTAATTAGAATAATGTACTTGTGTCTAGTTCGAGAAGTTTTATACTACAACTTTTATGACTTCTCATGTTATTGTTTCAGACCCATATACAATAAACAGCTATGTGAAGTGATCGTGCTACTTTGAATGGGTTGTTTGTTGACATCCTTGTACTTCACAAAGTTCTTGGAACAGATTCCTGTTGGAACGTTCCACAGATTATACCCACCCTGTTCCACAAATTATACCCACCCCGTTCCACAAATTATACCCACCCCGTTCCACAAATTATACCCACCCCGTTCCACAAATTATACCCACCCCGTTCCACAAATTATACCCACCCAGTTCCACAAATTATACCCACCCAGTCCCACAAATTATACCCACCCAGTCCCACAAATTATACCCACCCAGTCCACAAATTATACCCACCCAGTCCCACAAATTATACCCACCCAGTTCCACAAATTATACCCACCCAGTTCCACAAATTATACCCACCCCGTTCCACAAATTATACCCACCCCGTTCCACAAATTATACCCACCCCGTTCCACAAATTATACCCACCCCGTTCCACAAATTATACCCACCCAGTTCCACAAATTATACCCACCCCGTTCCACAAATTATACCCACCCAGACACAGTTGCCTAATTTAGTGAATTTGTATTTTTAAATGATCTCTGTGTAAAACACACTAGTCTACAGCCAGAACTATAAAAACAGAGACGTTACTATTTCTGGCGGCCTTGAACACACACGACACTTCAGTTAATTCACTTTGGTTTACACATGCCGCATCTTTAAAACCACACACTGTGTGCATGCTCTTGATTCTTTAACAAGTTTACTTTATTAGGCTTATAAACTCAGAAACGTGCCAAACGTGCGTCCAGTGACAGCAAGTAGACACATTTGTTTGCGAAACGTGCGCACTTGTTGCTCGTTAATGAGTGTGGTTGATAAGGAATTTTTACTCACCGCATTGTCCGCAGTGTTCAAGCACTGTCGAATGGTACTGATTTTGCGATTCTAAAGCATTGAACAGGCTAAACTTCGGTACATCCAAAGTGAAAGTTTAACCGAAGACAAAATAGCCGAAGGAACACTCACAAGCACGGATTGCAAAGGAAAAACGTCAACTTCCTGATTTCATCAAACCAAACACTTCCAGCCTGTGATGCTGCTTACCACGCTGTCTGTCTCATAACCCGGAAATGGGAATAGCCTACTGTACAATGACTGTATGCTACTGTACTAGTTGCATTAGTTCTTCTAAACCTATGGTTGAAGCTCATTTACTGCATTTATACTTAATTTTTCAACTCTAAAATGCTATTTTGGAGAACAGCTAAAACTAATAGAAATTACCCCAGGCATTAATTATCATTGCACTATTTGTTGTAAAGGAATGTGGAACTGCGTGTAGGCTACAATGTCAACCACTACTCAACCTTATCATGAATTGACTAATTTACTTGTGGAATCGCGCAAACTGCGAACATGAAATAGATGCATAATACACGCTATCAAGTCAAAACCATCCCAACTTCAAATGCGGACATCAAGGTGAAAGCAACCAGTGTATAAAACAGCTGACCACTAATACCAACTACGACAGATAAATCCTACACAGGCATTGAAATCAAATGTATAATAGCCTACATCAGGCCTACAATCGACAAGGACGCATGAAGATAAACAAAATCGACCAAAGAATGACGAAAATCACGAAATCACAAAAGGAAAATCTACACATGACTTTTTAAAGTGAGTTAAGTCCGTGCCCGTGATTCAGAACCGCAGAATGGACGGCGTCTCCGTACAGGTAGGTTTAGTGGAGCTCCGTGGCATGGTGCTGAATGGACAGCGCCTCTGTCTATTAGCCAACTATACATACTGAACAAAAATATAAAAGCAACATGAAACAATTTACAAGATTTTACCGAGTTACCGTTCATATAAAGAAATCTGTCAATTGAACTACATTCACTTGGCCCTCAATTATGGATTGCACATGACTGGGAATATAGATATGCATCTGTTGGTCACAGATATCTTTAAAAAATAAGGGAGTGGATCAGAAAACCAATCAGTATCTGATGTGACCACTGTTTGCCTAACACATCTCCTTTGCATATAGTTGAATAGGCTGTTGATTGTGGCCTATGGAATGTTGTCCCACTCCTCTACAATGGCTGAGCAAAGTTGCTGGATATTGGCTGGAACTGGAACATGCTGTCATACACTTTGATCCAGAGCATCCCAAACATGCTCAATGGGTGACATGTCTGGTGAGTATGCAGGCCATGGAAGAACTTGGACATTTTTGGGTTCCAGTAATTGTGTACAGATCCTTGCGACATGGGGCTGTGCATTATCATGCTGAAACATGAGATGATGGCAGCGGATGAAAGGCACGACAATGGGCCTCAGAATCTTGTCACGGAATCTCTGTCCAGTCAAGTTGCCATCGATAAAATGTAATTGTGTTCGTTATCCCGTTATCCGTGGTTGTGAGGCCAGTTGGATGTATTGCAAAAATCTCTAAAACGATGTTGAAGGCGGCTTATGGTAGAGAAATTAACATTTAATTATCTGGCAACAGTTCTGGTGGACAATGTTGCAGTCAGCGTGCGAATTGCACACTCCCTCCAAACTTGAGACATTTGTGGCATTGTGTTGTGTGACAAAACTGCACATTTTAGAGTGGCCTTTTATTGTCCCCAGCACAAGGTGCAGCTGTGTAATGATAATGCGGTTGAATCATATTCTTGATATGCCAGTCATGTCAGGTGGAGGGCTTATCTTGGCAAAGGGGAAATGCTCACTAACAGTGATGTAAACAAATTGTGCACCAAATTTGAGAGAAATAAGCTTTTTGTGCACATGGAACATTTCTGGGATCTTTTATTTCAGCTCATGAAACACTGAACCAACACATTACATGTTTCTGTTCAGTATAATTAGTTAGTTGTTGGCAGTTAGACTTTTTTGGGGCACAGTTAGGTAGCCTGCAATGCTTATGAAAATCATCACGCAGATCTTTAGAAATGGTAGGATCAATTGTAAATTGGCGCTCCACGTGAAAAAGTTTGCCAATCTCCTGCTATAGGCTATATGAAACCACCCTTGTGGACGGTGCATACAGTGTACTATGACAGTGTCAGTGTCTCCTGTGCTTCCCGCCGGCATTGGCTCATGCGCTTCCCGCTAATTTTAGCATTTGCCTGTCTGCATTATTCGCCAGGGAAGGGAAACATTCTGCGAATATTGAAGCATTGTATCAACAAGGTGGCTCGGAGAATATTGAAACATTTTGTTTAAACAAGACGGCTGTCCGATTTGGCCAATAGATGATTGTGCTTTTTGACCTTACATTATTATTTTGCAGCCTATTTAAAAGGTTCTGTGCTCTGTGTTTGTATGTTAGCACCCAGCCAGTTTCCCCCGGGCCAGCTGTTTTTGTTTTTGTCTCTCTCTGCCAGCATTTTTTGTGAAGGACTCTCTCTGCCAGCTTGTCTCTCTGCCAGCTTGTTCTCTCTATTCTGGCTCAGTTGGTTGTCTGTTTCTCTCTGCCAGCTTGTCTCTCTGCCAGCTTGTCTCTCAGGGGCGGCTCTGCCAGCTTGTCTCTCTCTGTCTGATATTATTGCAGTAGTGGCACTGCCTGTGTAATTAGTAAAGAAACAGCCCTACATCTACACTATAGCTAAATAACTTACCAATATTTAATGACGTTTTGACAGAAAGATTGATCTGTGGGAATATTTCATTTTAATTGAGGAAGATGGACAAGCAAGACTGATAGAGAGAGAAAGGTGTAAATGTATTCTACCAGATACAGGTATGCTACAGATGGGGATTAGAGATGCAAGCAGGGAATGATGATCAAATAGGTCTATAGCAAGAAAGGCAACCATTGTTATTGTATTTGAAGCCAAAAAACATGTGTATGCTCTGTGTTTATTTTCATACCAATACATGAAATCAAAATTGCTCTAGCCTACTGGGTAAATGAATGAACTTATCAATTAGACCTACAGCTATCACAGCCTATATTGTTCTAGCAATTTACATTTACATTTAAGTCATTTAGCAGACGCTCTTATCCAGAGCGACTTACAAAATAACTTTGGTTTCAAATGGTCATCAAAAAGTCTATCGGATTACAACAAAGTTTACAAGGCCGAGTTCAAAGTGCTGACATCAAATGAATCAGCTCACTGCCTTAACGGCTGATTGGCAAAGCATGAATCAGCTCACTGCCTTAACGGCTGATTGGCAAAGCATGAATCAGCTCACTGCCTTAACGGCTGATTGGCAAAGCATGAATCAGCTCACTGCCTTAACGGCTGATTGGCAAAGCAAA
>NW_027012577.1:0-18951 GCF_036934945.1 Oncorhynchus masou masou
AGAGGTAGGTAGAGAGAGAGAGAGAGAGGTAGGTAGAGAGAGAGAGAGGTAGGTAGAGAGAGAGAGAGGTAGGTAGAGAGAGAGAGAGAGGTAGGTAGAGAGAGAGAGAGAGGTAGGTAGGGTAGAGAGAGAGAGAGAGGTAGGTAGAGAGAGAGAGAGAGGTAGGTAGAGAGAGAGATAGAGGTAGGTAGAGAGAGAGATAGAGGTAGGTAGAGAGAGAGATAGAGGTAGGTAGAGAGAGAGATAGAGGTAGGTAGAGAGAGAGAGGTAGGTAGAGAGAGAGAGAGAGTAGGTAGAGAGAGGAGAGGTAGGAGAGAGAGAGATAGAGGTAGGTGGAGAGAGAGAGAGGTAGGTAGAGAGAGGTAGGTAGAGAGAGAGAGAGAGAGGTAGGGAGAGAGAGAGAGAGGTAGGGAGAGAGAGAGAGAGGTAGAGAGGTAGGGAGAGAGAGAGAGAGGTAGGGAGAGAGAGAGAGAGGTAGGGAGAGAGAGAGAGAGGTAGGTAGAGAGAGAGAGGTAGAGAGAGAGAGAGAGGTAGAGAGAGGTAGGTAGAGAGAGAGAGGTAGGTGGAGAGAGAGAGGTAGGTAGAGAGAGAGAGAGGTAGGTAGAGAGAGAGAGGTAGGTAGAGAGAGAGAGAGGTAGGTAGAGAGAGAGAGAGTAGGTAGAGAGAGAGAGAGGTAGGTAGAGAGAGAGAGAGAGTAGGGAGAGAGAGAGAGAGAGGTAGGTAGAGAGAGAGAGAGAGAGAGAGGAGAGAGGTAGGGAGAGAGAGAGAGAGGTAGGGAGAGAGAGAGAGGTAGGTGAGAGAGAGAGAGAGAGGTAGGTAGAGAGAGAGAGAGAGAGGTAGGTAGAGAGAGAGAGAGGTAGGTAGAGAGAGAGAGAGAGGTAGGTGAGAGAGAGAGAGAGTAGAGAGAGAGAGGAGAGAGGGAGGTAGGGAGAGAGGGAGGTAGAGAGAGAGAGAGGTAGGTAGAGAGAGAGAGAGAGAGAGAGAGGTAGGGAGAGAGAGGTAGGTAGAGAGAGAGGTAGGTAGAGAGAGAGAGAGGTAGGTAGAGAGAGAGAGAGGTAGGTAGAGAGAGAGAGAGGTAGGTAGAGAGAGGAGGAGTAGGTAGAGAGAGAGGGTAGGTAGAGAGAGGAGGTAGGTAGAGAGAGAGGTAGGTAGAGAGAGAGAGAGGTAGAGAGAGAGAGTAGGAGAGAGAGAGAGTAGGTGAGGAGGAGGTAGAGAGAGAGAGGTAGGTAGAGAGAGAGAGGTAGGTAGAGAGAGGTAGGTAGAGAGAGAGGTAGGAGAGAGAGGTAGGTGAGAGAGAGAGGAGGGAGAGAGAGAGAGGTAGGTAGAGAGAGAGAGAGGTAGGTAGAGAGAGAGAGAGGTAGGTAGAGAGAGAGAGAGGTAGGTAGAGAGAGAGAGAGGTAGGTAGAGAGAGAGAGGTAGGTAGGTAGGTAGGTAGGTAGGTAGGTAGGTAGGTAGGTAGGTAGGTAGAGGAGGTGGGTGGGTGGAGAGGAGGTAGGTAGAGAGGTAGGTAGGTAGAGAGAGAGAGAGAGAGGTAGGTAGAGAGAGAGAGAGAGGTGGAGAGAGAGAGAGAGGTAGGTAGAGAGAGAGAGAGAGGTAGGTAGAGAGAGAGAGAGAGGTAGGTAGAGAGAGAGAGAGAGGAGGTGAGAGAGGTAGGTAGAGAGAGAGAGGTAGAGAGAGAGAGAGGGGGTAGAGAGAGAGAGGTGGGTAGAGAGAGAGAGAGGTAGGTAGAGAGAGAGTAGGTAGAGAGAGAGAGGGGTGGAGAGAGAGAGAGGAGGTAGAGAGAGAGAGAGGTAGGTGGAGAGAGAGAGAGGTAGGTAGAGAGAGGTGGGTAGGTGAGAGAGGTAGGTAGGTAGAGAGAGAGAGGTAGGTGGGTGAGAGAGAGGTAGGTGGAGAGAGAGAGAGGTGGAGTGAGAGAGAGAGGTAGGTGGGAGGGGTAGGTAGAGGGGTAGGTGAGAGAGAGGGGTGGGTAGGAGAGGAGAGGTAGGTAGGGAGAGAGAGGGTGGAGAGAGGTAGGTGGAGAGAGAGAGAGGTAGGTAGGAGAGAGAGAGGTAGGTAGAGAGAGAGAGAGGTAGGTAGAGAGAGAGAGAGAGAGGTAGGTGAGAGAGAGAGAGGTAGGTAGAGAGAGAGAGAGGTAGGTAGAGAGAGAGAGAGAGGTGGCAGAGAGAGAGAGAGAGAGAGAGAGAGAGGTAGGTAGAGAGAGAGAGAGGTAGGTAGAGAGAGAGGTAGGTAGAGAGAGAGAGAGGTAGGTAGGTAGGTAGGTAGGTAGGTAGGTAGGTAGAGAGGTAGGTAGGTAGAGAGGTAGGTAGGTAGAGAGAGAGAGAGGTAGGTAGGTAGAGAGAGAGAGGTAGGTAGGTAGAGAGAGAGGTAGAGAGGTAGAGAGAGAGGTAGGTAGTAGAGGTAGAGAGTAGGTAGAGAGAGGTAGGTAGAGAGAGAGAGAGGTAGAGAGAGGAAGAGGTAGGTAGAGAGAGAGGTAGGTAGAGTGAGAGGTAGGTAGAGAGAGAGGTAGGTAGGTAGGTAGAGAGAGAGGTGGGTAGGTAGAGGGGGGTAGGTGGGTGAGAGGAGGTGGGTGGGGAGAGAGAGAGGTGGGTGGAGAGAGAGAGGGTAGGTGGAGGGGGGGAGGTGGGTAGGAGAGAGAGAGAGGCAGGTAGAGAGAGAGAGGTAGGTAGAGAGAGAGAGGTGGGTGAGAGAGAGAGGTGGGTGGGAGAGGTGGGTAGAGAGAGAGAGTAGGTAGGAGAGAGAGAGAGGTAGGTAGAGAGAGAGAGAGGTAGGTGGAGAGAGAGGTAGGTAGAGAGAGAGAGAGGTAGGTAGAGAGAGAGAGAGAGGTAGGTAGAGAGAGAGAGGGTAGGTGGAGTAGAGAGAGGTAGGTGGGTAGAGAGAGTAGGTAGGTAGGTAGGTAGGTAGGTAGGTAGGTAGGTAGGTAGAGAGGTAGGTAGGTAGAGAGGTAGGTAGGTAGAGAGAGAGAGAGGTAGGTAGGTAGAGAGAGAGAGGTAGGTAGGTAGAGAGAGAGAGGTAGGTAGGTTAGAGAGAGAGAGGTAGGTAGGTAGAGAGAGAGGTAGGTAGGTAGGTAGAGAGAGAGGTAGGTAGGTAGAGAGAGAGAGAGGTAGGTAGGTAGAGAGAGAGGTAGGTAGGTAGAGAGAGAGGTAGGTAGGTAGAGAGAGAGGTAGGTAGGTAGAGAGAGAGGTAGGTAGGTAGAGAGAGGTAGGTAGGTAGAGAGAGAGGTAGGTAGGTAGAGAGAGAGGTAGGTGGAGAGAGAGAGGTAGGTGGAGAGAGAGAGAAAGAAAGAGAGGTAGGTGGAGAGAGAGAGAAAGAAAGAGAGGTAGGTGGAGAGAGAGAAAGAGAGAGAGGTAGGTGGATAGAGAGAGAAAGAGAGAGAGGTAGGTGGAGAGAGAGAGAAAGAGAGAGAGGTAGGTGGAGAGAGAGAGAGAGGTAGGTGAAGAGAGAGAGGTAGGTGAAGAGAGAGAGGTAGGTGGAGAGAGAGAGGTAGGTGGAGAGAGAGAGGTAGGTAGAGAGAGAGAGAGAGGTAGGTAGAGAGAGAGAGGTAAGGAGAGAGAGAGAGAGCGAGCAAGCCAGGTGACCCCATGGATGCAGAGAGAGAGAGGTAGGTAGAGAGAGAGAGGTAAGGAGAGAGAGAGAGAGCGAGCAAGCCAGGTGACCCCATGGATGCAGAGAGAGAGAGGTCCAAGCCTTCCTCCTGTCGATGAGTTGGTGGGTGGTGGGACACAATGCTGATTGCCCGGAAAGCCAATGTGCGGGAGCACTGGTTGGTCGGGCCAATTGAACTTATAGTTAAAGTGACTATGCATATAAGATAAACAGAGAGTAGCAGCAGTGTAAAAGAGGGGTTGGGGGGGTGACACACACAATGCAAATAGTTTGGGTAACCATTGGTTACCTATTCAGGAGTCTTATGGCTTTAAAAAAACCGTTGAGAAGCCTTTTGTCCAAGACTTGGTACTCCGGTACCGTTTGCCATGCGGTAGTAGAGAGAACAGTCTGTGGCTGGGGTCTTTGACAATTTTTAGGGACCTTCCTCTGACACCGCCTGGTGTAGAAGTCCTGATGGCAGGCAGCCCTCTGTCGTGCCTTGCGGTCGGAGGCCGATTAAATTGCCGTACCAGGCAGTGATGCAACCGGGTCAGGATGCTCTCGATGCTGCAGCTGTAGAAACTCTGAGGATCTCAGACCCATGCCAAATCTTTTAGTTCCCTGATGGGGAATAGGCTTTGTCAGGCTCCTCTTCACGACTGTCTTGGTGTGTTTGGGCCATGTTATTTGTTGTTGATGTGGACACCAAGGAACTTGGAAGCTCTCAACTAGCTCCACTACAGCCGCGCCATGAGAATGGGGACGCTCAGTCCTCCTTCCTGTAGTCCACAATCATCTCCTTTGTCTTGGTTAAGTTGAGGGATAGGTTGTTATTCTGGCACCACACGGTCAGGTCTCTAACCTCCTCCCCTATAGGCTGTCTTGTCGTTGTCAGTGATCAGGCCTCCCACTGTTGTGTGTCACAAACTTAATGATGGTGTTGGAGTCGTGTCTGACCATGCAGTCATGGGTGAACAGGGAGTACAGGAGGGGACTGAGCATGCACCCCCTTGGGGAGCTCCAGTGTTGAGGATCAGCGTGGCAGATGTGTTGCATCCTACCTCACCACCTGGGGGCCACCCTTCAGGAAGTCCAGGATCCAGTTGCAGAGGGAGGTGTTTAGTCCTGGGTCCTTAGCTTAGTGATGAGCTTTGAGGGCACTATGGTGTTGAACGATGAGCTGTAGTCAATGAATAGCATTCTTACATAGGTGTTCCTTTGTCCAGGTGGGAAAGGGCAGTGAGGAGTGCACAGAGATCACATCATCTGTGGATCTGTTTGGGCGGTATGCAAATTGGAGTGGGTCTAGGGTTTCTGGGATAATGGTGTTGATGAGCCATGACCAGCCTTTCAGCATTTCATGGCTACAGACGTGAGTGCTATGGGTCTGTAGTCATTTAGGCAGGATGCCTTTGTGTTCTTGGGCACAGATACTATGATGGTCTGCTTGCAACATGTTAGTATTATAGACTCAATCAGAGACATGTTGAAAATGTCAGTGAAGACACCTGCCAGTTGGTCAGCACATGCCCGGAGCACACGTCCTGGTAATCTGTCTGGCCCTGCGGCCTTGTGAATGTTGACCTGTTTAAACGTCTTACTCACATCGGCTGCAGAGAGCGTGATCACACAGTCTTCCGGAACAGCTGATGCACTCATGCATGCCTCAGTGTTGCTTGCCTCGAAGCGAGTATAGAAGTAATTTAGCTCGTCTGGTAGGCTTGTGTCAGCCGTGTCACTGGGCAGCTCGTGGCTGTGCTTCCCTTTGTAGTCCATAATAGTTTTCAAGCCCTGCCACATCCGACGAGCGTCGGAGCCGGTGTGTAGTAGGATTCAATCTTAGCCCTGTATTGATGCTTTGCTTGTTTGATGGTTCGTCGTGGAGGGCATAGCAGGATTTCTTGTGCTTCCTGGTTAGAGTCCAGCTCCTTGAAAGCGGCAGCCTACCTCTTTAGCTCAGTGCGCATGTTGCATGTAATCCATGGCTTCTGGTTTGGGTATGTACGTACAGTCACTGTGGGGACGATCCTCAATGCACTTATTGATAAAGCCAGTGACTGATGTGGTGTACCTCAATGCCATCTGAAGAATCCCGGAATATGTTCCAGTCTGTGAGGGCAAAACAGTCCTGTAGTTGCTTCATCTGACCACTTTTTAATAGACCGAAATACTGGTGCTTCCTGCTTTAATTTTTGCTTGTAAGCAGGAATCAGGTGGATAGAGTTGGGTCGGATTTACCATTGAGTGGATGATGATGGTGCTCTATTTGACCTGTGACCCCAGACACAGATCGGAGACCAAGTCTGCATTTTTACGACACCAAATTAACTTATCAGGGGCATTGTGATCTTTATGGGAGGATAGCCAGGCGGAGGATGTGGTCTGAAAGCTCAATCTGGGGAGGAAACGTGTCGGGGGGTGTTGGACCGTGGGCCGGGGGGTTTGAAACGCGTCTGGGGGCTGTTGAAACGTGTCTGGGTGGGGGGCTGTTGAAACGTGTCGGGGGGGCTGTTGAAACGTGTCTGGGGGCTGAAAACGTGTCGGGGGGGTGGCTGTTGAAACGTGTCTGGGGGGTGTTGAAACGGTGTCTGGGTGGGGGGCTGTTGAAACGTGTCTGGGTGGGGGGCTGAAACGTGTCTGGGGGGGCTGTTGAAATGTGTCTGGGGGGCTGTTGAAACGTGTGGGGGGCTGAACGTGTCTCGGGGGGGGGGGGGTTAAATCACATTGATGTTCCCTCCGTTTGAAACGAATACTGAATGTGAGTTGTGTAGAACAGTGTTTGTTAGACGTGTGTGTGTGTGAGAATCATGCGTGTGCGCATTGTGTTAGTCGATGTGTGTTAGTCATGTTTGTGTGTATCAGTGTCGTCTCTCTCCTGTAGGTTTAGTCTCTCCCCTGAAGGAGGTTACCACTAGTCTAGCTGATATCTCCCCTGTGTCTCTCTCTCTCCCTGTGTCTCTCTCTCCCGTGTTCTCTCTCTCCCTGTGTCTCTCTCTCTCCCTGTGTCTCTCTCTCTCTCCCTGTCTCTCTCTCTCTCCCTGTGTCTCACTCTCTCCCTGTGTCTCACTCTCCCTGTGTGTTTCTTTTCTCCCTGTGTCTCTCTCTCCCTGTGTCTCTCTCCCTGTGTCTCTCTCTCTCCCTGTGTCTCTCTCTCCCCTGTGTCTCTCTCTCTCTCTCCCTGTGTCTTCTCTCTCTCCTGTGTCTCTCTCTCTCTCTCTCTCTCCCTGTGTCTCTCTCTCTCTCCCTGTGTCCCTCTCTCTCTCCCTGTCTCTCTCTCTCTCTCCCTGTGTCTCTCTCTCTCTCTCTCCTCTCCTGTCTCTCTCTCTCCCTGTGTCTCTCTCCCTGTCTCTCTCTCTCTCTCTCTCCCTGTCTCTCTCTCTCTCTCCCTGTGTGTCTCTCTCTCCCCTGTGTCTCTCTCTCTCTCCTGTGTCTCTCCCTGTGTCTCTCTCCCTGTGTCTCTCTCCCTGTGTCTCTCTCTCTCTCCCTGTCTCTCTCTCTCTCTCTCCCTGTGTCTCTCTCTCTCTCTCCCTGTGTCTCTCTCTCTCTCCCTGTGTGTCTCCCTGTGTCTCTCTCTCTCTCGCTGTGTTCCCCTCTCTTCTCGCTGTGTCTCGCTCTCTCGCTGTGTCTCGGGCTCTCTTCGCTGTGTCTCGCTCTCTCGCTGTGTCTCGCTCTCTCTCTCGCTGTGTCTCGCCCTCTCTCGCTGTGTCTCGCTCTCTCTCTCGCTGTGTCTCGCTCTCTCTCTCGCTGTGTCTTGCTCTCTCTCTCGCTGTGTCCCGCGCTCTCTCGCTTTGTCTCGCTCTCTCTCGCTGTGTTTTGCTCTCTCGCTGTGTCTCGCCTCTCGCTGTGTCTCGCTTCTCATGTCTCGCTCTCTTCGCTGTGTCTCGCTTCTCGCTGTGTCTCGCTGTGTGCTCTGTCTCTCTCTCGCTGTGTCTCTCTGTCTCTCTCTCGCTGTGTCTCTGTCTCTCTCTCGCTGTGTCTCTGTCTCTCGCTGTGTCTCTCTGTCTCTCTCTCTCGCTGTGTCTCTCTGTCTCTCTCGCTGTGGCCTCTGTCTCTCTCGCTGTGTCTCTCTGTCTCTCTCTCGCTGTGTCTCTCTGTCTCTCTCTCGCTGTGTCTCTCTGCGCTGTGTCTTCTCTCGCTCTCTCGCTGTGTCTCGCCGCCTCTCGCTGTGTCTCTCTCTCGCCCTTCGCTGTGTCTCGCTCCTCTCGCTGTGTGTCTCTCTCGCCCTCTCTCGCCTCTCGCTGTGTCCCCCTCTCTCTCCCTGTGTCTCTCTCTCTCTCCCTGTGTCTCTCTCTCTCTCCCTGTGTCTCTCTCTCTCTCCCTGTGTCTCTCTCTCTCTCCCTGTGTCTCTCTCCCTGTGTCTCTCTCCCTGTGTCTCTCTCTCTCTCCCTGTGTCTCTCTCTCTCCCCTGTGTCTCTCTCTCTCTCTCTCCCTGTGTCTCTCTCTCTCTCTCCCTGTGTCTCTCTCTCTCTCTCTCTCTCCCTGTGTGTCTCTCTCTCTCCCTGTGTCTCTCTCTCTCTCTCTCGCTGTGTCTCTCTCTCTCTCGCTGTGTCTCTCTCTCTCGCTGTGTCTCGCTCTCTCGCTGTGTCTCGCTCTCTCTCGCTGTGTCTCGCTCTCTCTCGCTTTGTCTCGCTGTCTCTCTCGCTTTGTCTCGCTCTCTCTCTCGCTGTGTTTTGCTCTCTCGCTGTGTCTCGCTCTCTCTCGCTGTGTCCCTCTCTTTCGCTGTGTCTCGCTCTCTCTCGCTGTGTCTCGCTCTCTCTCTCTCGCTGTGTCGCCTGTCTCTCTCTCGCTGTGTCTCTCTGTCTCTCTCTCGCTGTGTCTCTCTGTCTCTCTCGCTGTGTCTCTCTGTCTCTCTCTCGCTGTGTCTCTGTCTCTCTCTTGCTGTGTCTCTCTGTCTCTCTCTCGCTGTGTCTCTCTGTCTCTCTCTCGCTGTGTCTCTCTGTCTCTCTCTCGCTGTGTCTCTCTGTCTGTCTCTCGCTGTGTCTCTCTGTCGCTGTGTCTCTCTCTCGCTCTCTCGCTGTGTCTCGCTCTCTCTCGCTGTGTCCTCTCTCTCGCTCTCTCGCTGTGTCTCGCCTCTCTCGCTGTGTGTCTCTCTCGCTCTCTCTCGCTGTGTCTCTCTCTCGCTGTGTCTCTGTCTGTCTGTCTGTCTGTCTGTCTGTCTGTCTCTGTCTGTCTGTCTGTCTGTCTGTCTGTCTGTCTGTGTTGTCTTTTCTCTCTTGCCTGATAAAGATGCCTGATGTTCAAGCGCATTGCTCAAGGTCTTTGCATTCCTGTCACACACTGGCTCACCTCTGGGGAGAAAGGAGATGGCATTTAGAGAAATGGAGAGAAAAGCTGATTTCATATTTGCTGTAGAGTCCATAGGGGAACCACTGAGGAGTCAAGTTGAGGGATTGAAGAGTCAGGTTGAGGAGAGATTTGAGGAGTCAGGTTGAGGAGGGATTTGAGGAGTCAGGTTGAGGAGGGATTTGAGGAGTCAGGTTGAGGAGGGATTTGAGGAGTCAGGTTGAGGAGAGGGATTTGAGGAGGGATTTGAGGAGGGATTTGAGGAGTCAGGTTGAGGAGGGATTTGAGGAGTCAGGTTGAGGAGGGATTTGAGGAGTCAGGTTGAGGGGAGGGATTTGAGGAGTCAGGTTGAGGAGGGATTTTGAGGAGTCAGGTTGAGGAGTCAGGTTGAGGAGGGATTTGAGGAGTCAGGTTGAGGAGGGATTTGAGGAGTCAGGTTGAGGGAGATTTGAGGAGTCAGGTTGAGGAGGGATTGAGGAGTCAGGTTGAGGAGGGATTTGAGGAGCTCCCAGGTTGAGGAGAGATTTGAGGGAGTCAGGTTGAGGAGGGATTTGAGGAGTCAGGTTGAGGAGGGATTTGAGGAGGATTTTGAGGAGGGATTTGAGGAGTCAGGTTGAGGAGGGATTTGAGGAGTCAGGTTGAGGAGGGATTTGAGGAGGGTTTTGAGGACGGATTTGAGGAGGGATTTGAGGAGGGATTTGAGGAGGGATTTGAGGAGGGATTTGAGGAGTCAGGTTGAGGAGGGATTTGAGGGGTCAGGTTGAGGAGGATTTGAGGAGAAGTTTGAGGAGTCAGGTTGAGGAGGGATTTGAGGAGGGATTTGAGGAGGGATTTGAGGAGTCGGGTTGAGGAGGGATTTGAGGAGTCGGGTTGAGGAGGGATTTGAGGAGTCGGGTTGAGGAGGATTTGAGGAGTCGGGTTGAGGAGGGATTTGAGGAGTCGGGGAGGAGGGATTTGAGGAGTCGGGTTGAGGAGGGATTTGAGGGGTCGGGTTGAGGAGGGATTTGAGGAGTCGGGTTGAGGAGGGATTTGAGGGGTCGGGTTGAGGGAGGGATTTGAGAGTCGGGTTGAGGAGGGATTTGAGGAGTCGGGTTGAGGAGAGGGATTTGAGAGTCGGGTTGAGGAGAGATTGAGGAGCCGGGTTGAGGAGAGATTGAGCCGGGTTGAGGAGGATTGAGGAGCCGGGTTGAGGAGGGATTGAGGAGTCGGGTTGAGGAGAGATTGAGGAGTCGGGTTGAGGAGGGACTGAGGAGTCGGGTTGAGGAGGGGAGTTGTGAAGCCGGTCTAGACAGACACCGTTACAGACAGACACCTTTGTGCTGCACTACAGAGAGAGTTGTCTTTGTCTCAGTAGTACGACACCCCCTTGTGACCCTAACAAAACCGCCATCTCCTTCTTCTCTCAGCCGTTCTGCCTCTGTGTGGAGGTGGTGACATTTTTTTACATTTTAATTTCACCTTTATTTATCCAGGTAGGCTAGTTGAGAACACCTTTATTTAACCAGGTAGGGCTAGTTGAGAACACGTTCTCATTTACAACTGCTACCTGGCGACCTTTGCTTTATACAGTATATATAGTGCTGTATGTGTTATCATCTATTTGTTAACAAGTGGAGTATTTAGCTCCTTACGGTACTGTACCCTCCTCCTCTGTATTGAAGATGGGCTGGCTGGGTTCGTACGCAACACCTCCCCCTCCCTCCTCTGTATTGAAGATGGGCTGGCTGGGCTCTTACCGTAACATCCCTCCCTCCTCTGTATTGAAGATGGGCTGGCTGGGCTCTTACCGTAACGCCTCCTCCCTCCTCTGTATTGAAGATGGGCTGGCTGGGCTCTTACCGTAACGCCTCCCTCCCTCCTCTGTATTTAAGATGGGCTGGCTGGGCTCTTACCGTAACGCCTCCCTCCCTCCTCTGTATTGAAGATGGGCTGGCTGGGCTCTTACCATTATGCCTCCCTCCCTCCTCTGTATAGAACATGGGCTGGCTGGGCACTTACCGTAACACCTCCCTCCCTCCTCTGTATTGAAGATGGGCTGGCTGGGCTCTTACCGTAACGCCTCCCTCCCTCCTCTGTATTGAAGATGGGCTGGCTGGGCTCTTACCGTAACGCCTCCCTCCCTCCTCTGTATTGAAGATGGGCTGGCTGGGCTCTTACCGTAACGCCTCCTTCCCTCCTCTGTATTGAAGATGGGCTGGCTGGGCTCTTACCGTAACACCTCCCTCCCTCCTCTCTATAGAAGATGGGCTGGCTAGGCTCTTACCATTATGCCTCCCTCCCTCCTCTGTATAGAACATGGGCTGGCTGGGCTCTTACCGTAACGCCTCCCTCCCTCCTCTCTATAGAAGATGGGCTGGCTGGGCTCTTACCATTATGCCTCCCTCCCTCCTCTGTATAGAACATGTGCTGGCTGGGCTCTTACCGTAACGCCTCCCTCCCTCCTCTCTATAGAAGATGGACTGGCTGGGCTCTTACCATTATGCCTCCCTCCCTCCTCTGTATAGAACATGGGCTGGCTGGGCTCTTACCGTAACGCCTCCCTCCCTCCTCTGTACTGAAGATGGGCTGGCTGGGCTCTTACCATTATGCCTCCCTCCCTCCTCTGTATTGAAGATGGGCTGGCTGGGCTCTTACCGTAACGCCTCCCTCCCTCCTCTGTATAGAACATGGGCTGGCTGGGCTCTTACCGTAACGCCTCCCTCGGTACTGTACGGGAGCTGGCCTCCTGTCTTGGGAAATACATTACGAAGTCATTGATCAGGTATTGGCAGGAGGATCGGCCTGATGCTGACGGAGACATTGAGTCCGTCTGTCTGTCTGTCTGTTCATTTACAACCAATAAATCACGCTGATACGTCGGGGTGTGTGTGTGTGTCTATGTCCTGCCTCTCCTACTGTTACTACGGCATTTAGCCGAAGAGCTAAATGTGAAGAGTTGAAAAAGGGGAAGAGCATTCTGCCAGTAACTGAAAAGTCTCTCGTCTCGAATCCCCCAGCCGGCAAGGTGTAAAACTCTGCGGTTCTGCCCTGAGCAAAGGCAATTAACCTTGAACAACAACTGCCCCCTGGTGCTGATGACATGGATTAAGGGAGTGCCGCACCCCCCCCCCCAACACACCTCTGATTCAGGGGGTTTGGGTTGGTAAGACACATTTCAGTTTAATGCTACTGACCAGGTATCCTCCTTTCCTACATAGCGGCAATTCAAAAACAAAATAAAAACAAAATAACATCTATCAATTTAGACACAGATTTTTATTTGCACATTGGATACTTTCGCTATAAGATATATATTTTTATATCTCAAAATGATGATTGAGTTGTTCAAATTCAATACAATCCAGATTACCTCTAGATTATATAAATGTATATGTACGGTCAAAAGTTTGACACCTACTCATTTAAGGGTTTTTATTTATCCGTACTATTTTCTACATTTTAGAATAACAGTGAAGACATCAAAACTATGAAATAACACATATGGAATCATGTAGTAACTCAAAGTAAAAAATTTTTTGTTAATGTTTTTAGTTTCTTCAAAGTTTTGCCTTGACGACAGATTTGCACCGTCTTGGCGTTCTCTCAACTAAATAAATCACTGACAAGGACACCAGCGAAGCACCATCCCACCTCCTCCTCCTCCATGCTTCACGGTGGCAACCACACTTCGGAGATCATCTGCTCACTTAATCTGGCGGCCTCCTTACAAAGACACGCGGCTTGGAACCAGTGTCTCAAATTTGGTCTCATCCAGAGCAAAGGACCAATTTCCACCAGTCTAATGTCAATTGCTCATGTTTCTTGGCCCAAGCAAGTCTCTCTTTCTATTAATTGTGTCCTTTATTAGTGGTTTATTTGCAGCAATTTGACCATGAAGGCCTGATTCACGCAGTCTCCTCTGAACAGTTGATGTTGAGATGTGTCTGTTTCTTGAACTCTGTGAAGCATTTATTTGGGCTGCAATTTCTGAGGCTGGTAACTCTAATGAACTTATCCTCTGCAGCAGAGGTAGTAACTCTGGGTCTTCCTTTCCTGTGGCGGTCCTCATGAGAGCCAGTTTCATCACAGCGCTTGATGGTTTTTGCGACTGCACTTGAAGAAATGTTCAAGTACATGAAATGTTCTGTATTGACTGACCTTCATGTCTTAAAGTAATGATGGACTGTCATTTCGCTTTGCTTATTTGAGCTGTTCTTGCCATAATATGGACTTGGTCGTTTACCAAATAGGGCTATCTTCTGTATTACCACCCCTAATTTGTCATAACACAGGTGATTGGCTCAAACGCAATAAGAAGGAAAGAAATTCCATAAATGTACTTTTAAGAAGGCACACCTGTTAATTGAAATGCATTCCAGGTGACTCCCTCATAAAGCTGGTTGAGAGAATGCCAAGAGTGTGCAAAGCTGTCAAGGCAAAAAGGTAGCTACGTTGAAGAAACTAAAATATAAATATACTTTTTTGGTTACTTCATGATTCCAAATGTGTTACTTAATAGTTTTGATGTCATCACTGTTATTCTACAATGTAGAAAATAGTAAAAAATGAAGAAAACCCCTGGAATGAGGCGTGTCCAAACTTTTCACTGGTTCTGTAAATCAACCTATCAGGTGTTTAATTATTATTTGAGCAGCCATATAGGTACACCTTACAGTGTGTGTAGTTATTGTATGTTTGGCTGTAGTCATTAAGCCAGCCTCCATGATGCTTTGTCCTGCTATCTCCCACTACCTCTCTAGTCTAATTATCTGGTCTGAATATATCGACATCCATCAGGCTGGAATGGGCTGGTCAGGGATGGGCTGGTCAGGGATGGGCAGGGATAGGCTGGGATGGGCAGGGATGGGCTGGTCAGGAATGGGCTGGTCAGGGCTGGTCAGGGATGGGCTGGGCAGGGCAGGAATGGGCAGGTCAGTGATGGGCTGGTCAGGGATGGGCTGGGCAGGAATGAGCAGGTCAGGGATGGGCTGGTCAGGGCAGGAATGGGCAGGTCAGGAATAGGCTGGGCTGGTCAGGGCTGGAATGGGCTGGTCAGGGCAGGAATGGGCTGGTCAGGGCAGGAATGGGCTGGTCAGGGCAGGAATGGGCAGGTCAGGGCAGGAATGGGCAGGTCAGGAATAGGCTGGGCTGGTCAGGGCTGGAATGGGCTGGTCAGGGCAGGAATGGGCTGGTCAGGGCAGGAATGGGCTGGTCAGGGCAGGAATGGGCTGGTCAGGGCAGGAATGGGCAGGTCAGGAATAGGCTGGGCTGGTCAGGGCAGGAATGGGCAGGTCAGGGCAGGAATGGGCAGGTCAGGAATAGGCTGGGCTGGTCAGGGCTGGAATGGGCTGGTCAGGGCAGGAATGGGCTGGTCAGGGCAGGAATGGGCTGGTCAGGGCAGGAATGGGCTGGTCAGGGCAGGAATGGGCAGGTCAGGAATAGGCTGGGCTTGGTAGGGCAGAAATGGGCAGGGCTGCGATGGGCTGGTCAGGGATGGGCAGGGATGGTTAGGGCTGGGCAGGGATGGATAGGGCTGGTCAGGGATGATCAGGGCTGGTTTGTGCTGGTTAGGGCTTGTTAGGGCTGGTCAGGGACGGTTAGTGATGGGCTGGTTAGGGATGGTCAGGGCTGTTTAGGGCTGGGCAGGGATGGGCTGGTCAGGGCAGGGATGGTCAGGGATGGTTAGGGCTGGTCAAGGATGGTCAGGGCTTGTCAAGGCTGGTCAGGGCTTGTTAGGGCTGGTCAGGGACGGTTAGTGATGGGCTGGTTAGGGCTGGTTAGGGATGGTCAGGGCTGGTCAAGGATGGTCAGGGATGGTCAGGGCTGGTCAGGGCTGGTTAGGGATGGTCAGGGATTGCACATTAATTTCCTATTCTAAAACACAAGTATAGGTGGCACTGTGGTTAAGCCTATTGTCTGAACACCTCTCTCTCTCTCTCTCTCTCTCGCTCTCGCTCTCGCTCTGTCTCTGTCTTTCGCTCTCTCTCTGTCTCTTTCTCTCGGTCTCTATTTTTCCTCCCCCAGCCATTTATGCTTTAATTATTAGACCGTCATGTTGAGCTGAAACACTATGGCTGGCTTGAACAATTGTGTTTGTGTGTGAGGCACTGTGCCACAATCTAACACCTGGTACCGCTGCTAACAGTCTTAACACCTGGTACCGCTGCTAACAGTCTTAACGCCTGGTACCGCTGCTAACAGTCTTAACGCCTGGTACCGCTGCTAACAGTCTTAACGCCTGGTACCGCTGCTAACAGTCTTAACGCCTGGTACCGCTGCTAACAGTCTTAACGCCTGGTACCGCTGCTAACAGTCTTAACGCCTGGTACCGCTGCTAACAGTCTTAACGCCTGGTACCGCTGCTAACAGTCTTAACGCCTGGTACCGCTGCTAACAGTCTTAACGCCTGGTACCGCTGCTAACAGTCTTAACGCCTGGTACCGCTGCTAACAGTCTTAACGCCTGGTACCGCTGCTAACAGTCTTAACGCCTGGTACCGCTGCTAACAGTCTTAACGCCTGGTACCGCTGCTAACAGTCTTAACGCCTGGTACCGCTGCTAACAGTCTTAACGCCTGGTACCGCTGCTAACAGTCTTAACGCCTGGTACCGCTGCTACACAGGCTAACAGTCTAACGCCTGGTTCGGCTGCTTTCTAAATCAAATTTTACTGCTTCCATGAGTTACTTGATGTGGAATAGAGTTCCATGTAGTCATGGCTCTATGTAGTACTGTGGAATAGAGTTCCATGTAGTCATGGCTCTATGTAGTACTGTGGAATAGAGTTCCATGTAGTCATGGCTCTATGTAGTACTGTGGAATAGAGTTCCATGTAGTCATGGCTCTATGTAGTACTGTGGAATAGAGTTCCATGTAGTCATGGCTCTATGTAGTACTGTGGAATAGAGTTCCATGTAGTCATGGCTCTATGTAGTACTGTGGAATAGAGTTCCAATATAGTCATGGCTCTATGTAGTACTGTGGAATAGAGTTCCATGTAGTCATGGCTCTATGTAGTACTGTGGAATAGAGTTCCATGTAGTCATGGCTCTATGTGGTACTGTGGAATAGAGTTCCATGTAGTCATGGCTCTATGTAGTACTGTGGAATAGAGTTCCATGTAGTCATGGCTCTATGCAGTACTGTGCACCTCCCATAGTCTGTTCTGGACTTGGAGACTGTGAAGAGACCTCTTGTGGCATGTCTTGTGGGATATGCATGGGTGTCCGAGCCGTGTGCTAGTATTTTAAACAGACAGCTCGGTACCTTCAACATGTTAATACCTCTCATAAATACAAGTAGTGGTGAAGTCAATCTCTCCTCCACTTTCAGCCAGGAGAGATTGACATAGATATTATTAATATTAGCTCTTTGTGTCCATCCAAGGGCCAGCCGTGCTGCTCTGTTTTGAGTTAATTGCAATTTTCCTAAGTCATTTTTTTTGTGGCACCTGACCACACGACTGAACAGTAGTCAAGGAGTGACAAAACTAGGGCCTGTAGGACCTGCCTTGTTGATAGAGTTGTTAAGAAGGTAGAAACTAGGACCTGTAGGACCTGCCTTGTTGATAGTGTTGTTAAAAAGGAAGAAACTGGGGCCTGTAGGACCTGCCTTGTTGATAGTGTTGTTAAGAAGGTAGAAACTAGGGCCTGTAGGACCTGCCTTGTTGATAGTGTTGTTAAGAAGGTAGAAACTAGGGCCTGTAGGACCTGCCTTGTTGATAGTGTTGTTAAGAAGGTAGAAACTAGGGCCTATAGGACCTGCCTTGTTGATAGTGTTGTTAAGAAGGTAGAAACTAGGGCCTGTAGGACCTGCCTTGTTGATAGTGTTGTTAAGAAGGAAGAAACTAGGGCCTGTAGGACCTGCCCTGTTGATAGTGTTGTTAAGAAGGAAGAAACTAGGGCCTGTAGGACCTGCCTTGTTGATAGTGCTGTTAAGAAGGTAGAAACTAGGACCTGTAGGACCTGCCTTGTTGATAGTGCTGTTAAGAAGGAAGAAACTAGGGCCTGTAGGACCTGCCTTGTTGATAGTGTTGTTAAGAAGGAAGAAACTAGGGCCTGTAGGACCTGCCTTGTTGATAGTGTTGTTAAGAAGGAAGAAACTAGGACCTGTAGGACCTGCCTTGTTGATAGTGTTGTTAAGAAGGAAGAAATTAGGGCCCGTAGGACCTGCCTTGTTGATAGTGTTGTTAAGAAGGTAGAAACTAGGGCCTGTAGGACCTGCCTTGTTGATAGTGTTGTTAAAAAGGCAGAGCAGTGCTTTATTAGGGACAAACTTCTCCCCATCTTAGCTACTGTTCTATCAATATGTTTTTACCATAACAGTTTACAATCCAGGGTTACTATAAACAGTTTAGTCTTCTCATCTTACTCAATTTCCACATTATTCATTACAAGATTTGGTTGAGGTTTAGTTAATGATTTGTTCCAAATACAATGCTTTTGGTTTTTTAATTATTCAGCACTAACTTATTCCTTGCCATCCGTTCTGAAACTAACTGCAGCTCTTTGTTGAGTGTTTCAGTAATTTCAGTCGCTGTAGTAGCTGATATGTATTGAGTCATCCTCATACATAGACACACTGGCTTTACTCAAGCATGTCATTGTCGTTAGTAAAGATTGGTCAAAGTTAGGGGCCTAGACAGCTGCCCTGGGGAATTTCTGATTCTTCCTGGATTATGTTGGAGAGGCTTCCATTAAAGAACACAAACACCTTCTGTGTTCTGTTAGACAGGTAACTCTTTATCCACATTATAGCAGGGGGTGTGAAGCTGGTAACACATGCGTTTTTCCAGTAGCAGACTATGATCGATGTAAAAAAAAACAGCTCCCACAATCATTTTATCATCAATTTATCTCAGCCAATCATCAGTCATATGTGTAAGTGCTGTGCTTGTTGAGTGTCCTTCTCTATAAGTGTGATGAAAGTCTGTTTTCAATTTGTTTACAGTTAAATAGCATTGTATCTGGTCACACAATTTTCCCCAAAAGTTTACTATGGGTTGGTAACAGGCTGATTGATCGGCTATTTGAGCCAGTAAAGTGGGCTTTACAATTCTTAGTTGCGAAATGAATTTTACTTCCCTCCAGGCCTGAGGGCACACACTTTCTGGTAGCCTTATGTTGAAGATGTGGCAAATAGAAGTGGCAATATCGTCCGCTATTATCTTCACTTTACGGAATTCAAAATTACAACGCTTGTCTTTCATAATTTGGTCCGATATACTTGGATGTGTGGTGTCAGCATTTGTTGCTGACATGTCATCCCTAAGGTTGCTTTTCTTGCCAATGAAAAAACACTAAAGTAGTTGGCAATATCAGTTAGTTCTGTGATGAATGAGCCATCTGATTCAATGAATGATGGTGCCAAGTTTGCCTTCTTTCCCAAAATGACATTTAAGGTGCTCCAAAGCTTTTTACTATCATTCTTTATGTCATTTATCTTTTGTTTATTATTATTCAGTTTAGTCGCATGATTTCTCAGTTTGCATTATTTATATATATATATATATATAATATACATTATTTCTTCATTAGCAGTACGTTTGACAATCGGTTGTGCTGCCAAACTTTTTTGCCATACCGTTGCCTCATCCCTCTCAACCTCATCCCTCTCAACCTCATCCCTCTCAACCTCATCCCTCTCAACCTCATCCCTCTCAACATCATCCCTCTCAACCTCATCCCTCTCAACCTCATCCCTCTCAACCTCATCCCTCTCAACCTCATCCCTCTCAACCTCATCCCTCTCAACCTCCATCCCTCTCAACCTCATCCCTCCTCAACCTCACTCCTCTCAACCTCATCCCTCTCAACCTCATCCCTCTCAACCTCATCCCTCTCAACATCATCCCTCTCAACCTCATCCCTCTCAACCTCATCCCTCTCAACCTCATCCCTCTCAACCTCATCCCTCTCAACCTCATCCCTCTCAATCTCATCTTTCTCAACCTCATCTTTCTCAACCTCATCCCTCTCAACCTCATCCCCTCTCAACCTCATCCCTCTCAACCTCATCCCTCTCAACCTCATCCCTCTCAACCTCATCTTTCTCAACCTCATCCCTCTCAACATCATCCTCTCAACCTCATCCCTCTCAACCTCAA
>NW_027012578.1:0-5000 GCF_036934945.1 Oncorhynchus masou masou
AACCTGAGTGTGGTTAATGTCTCTAGGACGGTCTCTGCTGTCCTCTGGTGACAGGTGGAACCATGACAACCTGAGTGTGGTTAATGTCTCTAGGACGGTCTCTGCTGTCCTCTGGTGACAGGTGGAACCATGACAACCTGAGTGTGGTTAATGTCTCTAGGACGGTCTCTGCTGTCCTCTGGTGACAGGTGGAACCATGACAACCTGAGTGTGGTTAATGTCTCTAGGACGGTCTCTGCTGTCCTCTGGTGACAGGTGGAACCATGACAACCTGAGTGTGGTTAATGTCTCTAGGACGGTCTCTGCTGTCCTCTGGTGACAGGTGGAACCATGACAACCTGAGTGTGGTTAATGTCTCTAGGACGGTCTCTGCTGTCCTCTGGTGACAGGTGGAACCATGACAACCTGAGTGTGGTTAATGTCTCTAGGACGGTCTCTGCTGTCCTCTGGTGACAGGTGGAACCATGACAACCTGAGTGTGGTTAATGTCTCTAGGACGGTCTCTGCTGTCCTCTGGTGACAGGAACCAAGGACAACCTGAGTGTGGTTGCTGGCCCTAGGATTTGCCCTGCTGTCCCTCTGGTGACAGGTGGAACCATGACAACCTGAGTGTGGTTAACGTCTCAGGACGTCTTTCTGCTGTCCTCTGGCACAGGTGGAACCATGACAACCTGAGTGTGGTTAATGTCTCTAGGACGGTTCTGCTGTCCCTCTGGTGACAGGTGGGAACCATGACAACCTGAGTGTGGTTAATGTCTCTAGGACGGTCTCTGCTGTCCTCTGGTGACAGGTGGAACCATGACAACCTGAGTGTGGTTAATGTCTCTAGACGGTCTCTGCTGTCCTCTGGTGACAGGTGGAACCATGACAACCCGAGTGTGGTTAATGTCTCTAGGGTGGTCTCTGCTGTCCCTGGTGACAGGTGGAACCATGACAACCTGAGGTGGTTAATGTCTCTAGGACGGGTTCTGCTGTCCTCTGGTGAGCAGGTGGAACCATGACAACCTGAGTGTGGTTAATGTCTCTAGGACGGTCTCTGCTGTCCTCAGACAGGTGGAACCATGACAACCTGAGTGTGGTTAATGTCTCTTGGACGGTTCTGCTGTCCTCTGGTGACAGGTGGGAAAACCATGACAACCTGAGTGTCCTTAATGCCCTAGGACGTCTCTGCAGTCCTCGGGTGACAGGTGGAACCATGACAACCTGAGTGTGGTTAATGTCTCTAGGACGGTCTCTGCTGTCCTCTGTGATACACAGGTGAACCATGACAACCTGAGTGTGGTTAATGTCTCTAGGACGTGTCTCTAAGCTGTCCTCTGTTGACAGGTGGAACCATGACAACCTGAGTGTCGCTAATGTCTCTAGGATCGTCTCTGACGCCTCTGGTGACAGGTGGAACCATGACAAACCTGAGTGTCGATAATGTCTTTAGACGGCCTCTGACGCCTCTTGGTGACAGGGTGAAACTTTGACAACCTGAGTAGACAACCTGAGTGGGCACGTCTCTAGGACGGTCTCTGTCAGCCTCTGGTGACAGGGTGAAACCACATGACAACCTGAGTTGGCAACCTGAGTGGTTAATGTCTCTAGACGGTTCTGCTGTCCTCTGGTGACAGGTGAAACCATGACAACCTGAGGTGGTTAATTGCCCTAGGACGGCCCTGCCCTGGTGACAGGTGGAACCATGAAACCTGAGTGTTGTTAATGTCTCTAGGGACGGTCCGTGCCGCCTCTGGTGACAGGTGAAACCATGACAACCTGAGTTGACAACCTGAGTGTGGTTAATGTCTCTAGGACGGTCTCTGCCGCCCTCTGGTGACAGGTGAAACCATGACAGAGATTGCATGCAGAACTCTGCAAAAATATCCTCTGTGTATAACGTAAAACACCAAATAATGTATGCCGAGCAGAATAAGTCCGATCCCCACTAATGATCAAAATCCAGAAAAGAGACGTTAAATTCTACATCCACCTAAAAGGAAGTGATTCCCAAACTTTCCATAACAAAGCCATCACCAACAGAGAGATGAACCTGGAGAAGAGTCCACTAAGCAAGCTGGTCCTGGGGCTCTGTTCGCAAACACAAACGGACCCCACAGAGCCCCGGGACAGCAACACAGTTAGACCCATGAGAAAAAAATAAATGTAATTATTTTACACATTGAAAGAATTTATAAAAAAACGGACCAAGCTAGAATACTATCTGGCCCTAAACAGAGATTACCCAGTGGCAGAATACCTGGACCACTGTGACTGACCCAAACTTAAGGAAAGCTTGTACAGACTATGTACAGACTCAGTGGGCATAGCCTTGCTATTGAGAGGCCGCCATAGCAGACTCCTCCATCTCGAGAGATAACAGGCTATGTGCTCACTGCCCACAAAATGAGGTGGAAACTGAGCTGCACTTCCTAACCTCCTGCCAAATGTATGACCGTATTAGATACACATATTTCCCTCAGATTACAGACCCACAAAGAATTTGAAAACAAACCATTTTTGATGAATCACATCTATCTATTGGGTGAAATACCACAGTGTGACATCACAGCAGCAACATGTGTGACCTGTTGACACAAGAAAAGGTCAATCAGTGAAGAACACACACCATTGTAAATTCAACTCATGTTGTACTTTAACTATTTGCACATAGTTACCACACGATGTATAGACATAATATGACATTTGGAAATGTCTTTATTCTTTTGGATCTGTTGTGTAATGTTTACTGTTAATGTTTAAATATTTAAATTGTTATTTCACTTTTCTTTATTATCTATTTTTCACGGTGCTGGACAATGTAAACATATCTTCCCTATGCCAACAAAGACCTTTGAATTGAATTGAGAGAGAGAGATCAGACAGACAGGGGCATAAGATGCAAGATTGGATCTCACATCTAATTGTAGCATCTCTGAATCATTTCCTCCATACTGAAATAGCAAAACATCTCTGAATCATTTCCTCCATACTGAAATAGTAAAACATCTCTGAATCATTTCCCTCCATCTGAAATATAGTAAAACCTCTTCTGATTCATTTCCATATTCATCCATATTGCCTGTGATCCTGATTGCCTGCTGGTCCTGAATTCATCCATATTCCTGGTGGTCCTGACTATCCATATTTCCTGGTGGTCCTGAATTCATCCATATTCCCTGGTGGTCCTGACTTCATCCATATTTCCTGGTGGTCCTGACTTCATCCATATTGCCTGTTGGTCCTGAATTCATCCATATTGCCTGGTGGTCCTGACTTCATCCGTATTGCCTGGTGGTCCTGACCTCATCCATATTGCCTGTTGGTCCTGAGTTCATCCATATTGCCTGCGGTCCTGACTTCATCCATATTGCCCGGTCCTGACTTCATCCATATTGCCTGCTGGTCCTGACTTCATCCATATTGCCTGTTGGTCCTGACTTCATCCATATTGACTTCATCCGTATTGCCTGTGGATCCTGACTTCATCATTTCGGTGGTCCTGTATTGCCTGGTGGTCCTGGATCCTGACTTCATCCATATTTCCTGGTGGTCCTGACTTCATCCATTTTGCCTGGTGGTCCTGGGACTTCATCCGCATTGCCTGTGGTCCTGACTTCATCCATATTTCCTGGTGGTCCTGACTTCATCCATATTGCCTGGCTGGTCCTGACTTCATCCGTATTGCCTGTGGATCCTGACTTCATCCATATTTCCGGTGGTCCTGACTTCATCCTGTGGATGACTTCATCCATACGGTGGTCCTGAGTTCATCCATATTGCCTGTTGGTCCCGACTTCATCCATATTGCCTGGTGGTCCTGACTTCATCCATATTGCCTGGTGTCCTGACTTCATCCATATTTCCTGGTGGTCCTGACTTCATCCATTTTGCCTGGTGGTCCTGACTTCATCCATATTGCCTGTGGATCCTGACTTCATCCATATTGCCTGGTGGTCCTGACTCATCGTATTGCCTGTGGATCCTGGGACTTCATCCATATTGCCTGTTGGTCCTGACTTCATCCATTTTGCCTGGTGGTCCTGACTTCATCCATATTGCCTGGTGGTCCTGAGTTCATCAGTATTGCCTGTTGGTCCTGACTTCATCCATTTGCTCTGTGGTCCTGACTTCATCCGTATTGCCTGGATCCTGACTTCATCCATATTGCCTGGTAGTCCTGACTTCATCCGTATTCCCTGGTGTCCTCTGACCTCATCCATATTGCCTGTTGGTCCTGACTCTCATCCGTATTGCCTGGTGGTCATGACTTAACTGCAGATGGTGGGCGTGACTTCAATCCATATTGCCTGTAGTCCCTGACTTCATCCATATTGCCTGTGGCCCTGACACTTCACATCCACATTGCCTGTTGGTCCCAACTTCATCCATACTGCCTGGTGGTCTTGACTTCATCCACATTGCCAGTTGGTCCTGACTTCATCCATATTGCCTGTTGGTCCTGACTTCATCCGTATTGCCTGGTGGTCCTGACTTCATCCGTATTGCCTGTTGGTCGTGACTTCATCCCTATTGCCTGTTGGTCCTGACAACATCCATATTTCCTGGTGCTCCTGACTTCATCCATATTGCCTGTTGGTCCTGACTTCATACTATTGCCTGTTGGTCTGACAACATCCATATTTTCCTGGTGCTCTGACTTCATCCCATATTGCCTGTTGTTCCTGACTTCATCCATATTTCCTGGTGGTACTGACTTCATCCATATTTCCTGGTGCTCCTGACTTCATCCATATTGCCTGTTGGTCATGACTTCATCCATATTGCCTGTTGGTCCTGACTTCATCCATATTTCCTGGTGGTACTGACTTCATCCATATTGCCTGTTGGTCCTGACTTCATCCATATTTCCTGGTGGTACTGACTTCATCCATATTGCCTGTTGGTCATGACTTCATCCATATTGCCTGTTGGTCCTGACTTCATCCATATTTCCTGGTGCTCCTGACTTCATCCATATTGCCTGTTGGTCCTGTCTTCATCAACGTTGCCTGTTGGTC
>NW_027012578.1:10000-18951 GCF_036934945.1 Oncorhynchus masou masou
TTACATCTGTCCAGACCCAGACACTACCATCCCATCCACAGTGCCTGTATTACATCTGTCCAGACCCAGACACTACCACCCCATCCATAGTGCCTGTATTACATCTGTCCAGACACCACCCCATCCACAGTGCCTGTATTACATCTGTCCAGACCCAGACACTACCACCCCATCCATAGTGCCTGTATTACATCTGTCCAGACCCAGATACTACCACCCCATCCACAGTGCCTGTATTACATCTGTAAATACCACCCCATGTCCAGACCCAGACACTACCACCCCATCCACAGTGCCTGTATTACATCTGTCCAGACACTACCATCCCATCCACAGTCCCTGTATTACATCTGTCCAGACACTACCACCCCATCCACAGTGCCTGCATTACATCTGTCCAGACCCAGACACTACCACCCCATTCATAGTGCCTGTATTACGTCTGTCCAGACACTACCACCCCATCCACAGTGCCTGTATTACATCTGTCCAGACACTACCACCCCATCCACAGTCCCTGTATTACATCTGTCCAGACACTACCACCCCATCCACAGTGCCTGTATTACATCTGTCCAGACCCAGACACTACCACCCCATCCATAGTGCCTGTATTACATCTGTCCAGACACTACCACCTCATCCATATAGTGCCTGTATTACATCTGTCCAGACACTACCACCCCTCTATCCACAGTGCCTGTATTACATCTGTCCAGACCCAGACACTACCACCCCATCCACAGTCCCTGTATTACATCTGTCCAGACCCAGACACTACCACCCCATCCACAGTGCCTGTATTACATCTGTCCAGACCCAGACACTACCACCCCATCCACAGTGCCTGTATTACATCTGTCCAGACCCAGACACTACCACCCCATCCACAGTGCCTGTATTACATCTGTCCAGATACTACCACCCCATCCACAGTGCCTGTATTACATCTGTCCAGACACTACTACTCCATCCACAGTGCCTGTATTACATCTGTCCAGACACTACCACTCCCATCCACAGTGCCTGTATTACATCTGTCCAGACACTACCACTCCCATCCACAGTGCCTGTATTACATCTGTCCAGACCCAGACACTACCACCCTCTATCCACAGTGCCTGTATTACATCTGTCCAGACACTACCACCCCATCCACAGTGCCTGCATTACATCTGTCCAGACCCAGACACTACCACTTCATCCACAGTGCCTGTATTACATCTGTCCAGACACTACCACCCCATCCACAGTGCCTGTATTACATCTGTCCAGACACTATCACCCCATCCACAGTGCCTGTATTACATCTGTCCAGACCCAGACACTACCACCCCATCCACAGTGCCTGTATTACATCTGTCCAGACCCAGACACTACCACCCCATCCACAGTGCCTGTATTACATCTGTCCAGACACTATCATCCCATCCACAGTGCCTGTATTACATCTGTCCAGACCCAGACACTACCACTCCCATCCACAGTGCCTGTATTACATCTGTCCAGACACTACCACCCCATCCACAGTGCCTGTATTACATCTGTCCAGACACTATCACCCCATCCACAGACATCTGTCCAGACCCAGACACTACCACCCCATCCACAGTGCCTGTATTACATCTGTCCAGACACTACCACCCCATCCACAGTGCCTGTATTACATCTGTCCAGACCCAGACACTACCACTCCCATCCATAGTGCCTGTATTAAATCTGTCCAGACACTACCACCCCATCCACAGTGCCTGTATTAAATCTGTCCAGACCCAGACACTACCACCCCATCCACAGTGCCTGTATTACATCTGTCCAGACCCAGACACTACCACCCCATCCACAGTCCCTGTATTACATCTGTCCAGACCCAGACACTACCACTCCCATCCACAGTGCCTGTATTACATCTGTCCAGACCCAGACACTACCACCCCATCCACAGTCCCTGTATTACATCTGTCCAGACCCAGACACTACCACCCCATCCACAGTGCCTGTATTACATCTGTCCAGACCCAGACACTACCACCCCATCCACAGTGCCTGTATTACATCTGTCCAGACCCAGACACTACCACCCCATCCACAGTCCCTGTATTACATCTGTCCAGACCCAGATATACCACCCCATAGTGCCTGTATTACATCTGTCCAGACCCAGACACTACCACCCCATCCACAGTGCCTGTATTACATCTGTCCAGACCCAGATACTACCACCCCATCCACAGTGCCTGTATTACATCTGTCCAGACCCAGACACTACCACCCCATCCACAGTTCTGTATTACATCTGTCCAGACCCAGACACTACTACCCCATCCACAGTGCCTGTATTACATCTGTCCAGACCCAGACACTACCACCCCATCCACAGTGCCTGTATTACATCTGTCCAGACCCAGACACTACCACCCCATCCACAGTGCCTGTATTACATCTGTCCAGACACTACCACCCCATCCACAGTGCCTGTGTTATTGTTTTCCACATTGTACCAATTTATTTTTCCTCGGCTGTCCCTGCTACTTCAACATTTCAGTGATGAATCGCTACATTTTTCCATTGTGTTAATAATGTTGGATTGATTGACTTGCAGGTTTTTTGTATACTTTTTGAAGATGAGTGATGGAAAGAGAATCTTCCAGCCCATTGGGTATCTCACTACAGCCCATATAACATGTCTTGAAATATACAGACAGACCTATAAAATGTAACTTTCCATTGTATTACTTCTGACAGCCAATTTTCTAACTCCAACAGGTTATTGAGCCACAGTTAGTTTTACACTTAATACATGCCTCTGCCGTTGTGCTGTAGAATTTATGAGTTTTGTCTCCTGTACAATAAATGGTATATGTTAGTTCATACTGTATTAAACTGACATTTTTGTTAAATGTAACTTTGTTACTTATGGTCCAACTTTCCCTGCATCTTGTACCAACATCAGTTATTTTTAAATCTTGGTTCAAATACTTTGTATTGGAACCAATGCACACATTTATAGCGGTAAATACAGTGGCTTGACAAAGTATTCCACCCTTGGCCTTTTTCCTGTTTGTTGCCTTACAACATGAAATTAAAAAATACTTTTTGGGGGGTTTGTATCATTTGATTTACACATAATGCCTACCACTTTGAAGATGCAAATTATGTTTTCCTGTGAAACAAAAAAAGAAATAAGACAAAAAACAGAACTTGAGTGTGCATAACTATTCACTCCCAAAAGTCAATACTTTATTGAGCCACCTTTTTGCAGCAATTACAGCTACAAGTCTCTTGGGGTATGTCTCTATGTTTGACACATCTAGTCACAGGGATTTTTTCCCATTCTTCAAGGCAAAACTGCTCCAGTTCCTTCAAGTTGGATGGGTTCCACTGGTGTACAGCAATCTTTAAGTCATACCACAGATTCTCAATTGGATTGAGGTCTGGGCTTTGACATTTTAAATGTTTCCCTTAAACCACCCGAGTGTTGCATTAGCAGTATGCTTAAGGTCATTGTCCTGCTGGAAGATGAACCTCCGTCCCAGTCTCAAATCTCTGGAGACTGAAACAGGTTTCCTCTACAATTTCCTGTATTTAGTGCCGTCCATCATTAAAATCTGACCAGTTTCCCAGTTCCTGCCGATAAAAAACATCCCCACAGCATATGCTGCCACCACCATGCTTCACTGGGATGGTGCTCGGGGTGATGAGAGGTGTTGGGTTTGCGCCAGACATAGTGTTTTCCTTGATGGCCAAAATGCTCAATTTTAGTCTCATTTGACCAGAGTACCTTCTTCCATATGTTTGGGGAGTCTCCCCACATGTTACCTTTTTGGCAAACACCAAACGTGTTTGCTTATTTTTTCTTTAAGCAATGGTTTTTTCTGGCCACTCTTCCGTAAAGCCCAGCTCTGTGTAGTGTACGGCTTAAAGTGGTCATATGGACAGATACTCCAATTTCTGCTGTGGAGCTCTTGCAGCTGCTTCAGGGTTATATTTGGTCTCTTTGTTGTCTTCCTGATTAATGCCCTCCTTGCCTGGTCTGTGAGTTTTGGTGGGCGGCCCTCTCTTGGCAGGTTTGTTGTGGTGCCATATTCTTTCCATTTTTTATTAATTGAGTTGCAGACTCTGGGGCCTTTCAGCACAGGTGTATATATACTGAGATCATGTGACAGATCATGACAATACGATTGCACACAGGTGGACTTTATTTAACTCAGTATGTGAATTCTGAAAGTAATTGGTTGCACCAGATCTTATTTATGGGATTCATAGCAAAGGGGATGAATACATGCATACATACATACGTACGCACGCACACACACGCACACACACACACACACACACACACACACACACACACACACACACACACACACACACACACACACACACACACACACACACACACACACACACACACACACACACACACACACACACACACACACACACACACACACACACACACACACACACACACACACACACACACACACACACTACTATATATAGATACATACATACATACATACATACATACATATAAAAATACATACATACGTATATATAGATACATTAATACACACATACATACATACATACATACATACATACATACATACATACATACATACATACATACGAACGCACATACATACGAACGCACATACATACATTCATACACACATACATACATACATACATACATTACGCACGCACACGCGCACACACACACACACACACACACACACACACACATACATACATATATATATAGATACATTCATACATACATACATACATACATACATACATACATATATATAGATAGATTCATACATATATATAGATAGATTCATACATATATATAGATAGATTCATACATACATACATACATACATACATACATACATACATACATACATACATACATACATACATACATACATACATACATATAGATACATTCATACATATATATATATAGATACATTCATACATATATATAGATCCACACACTTTTTTTGATTTACATTTTGTTTGATTTTTTTGAAAAAAGTAGGTTTTTAAATTTCACTCCACCAGTTTGGACTATTTTTGTTTATGCGATTATATGACATCCAAATAAAAATCTATTTAAATTACAGGTTGTAATCTGAACAAATAGGAAAAATGCCAAGGGTGTGAGTAATTTTGCAAGGCATTATAGCCATGGTAAAAAAGGGATAATCAACTCGGGCCCCTATGCGTTCTCTGAATATAATGGGCTCTATGCGTTCTCTGGAATATAATGGGCCTCTATGCGTTCACTGGAATATAATGGGCTCTATGCGTTCTCTGGAATATAATGGGCTCTATGCGTTCACTGAATATAATGGCTCTATGCGTTCTCTGGAATATAATGGGCTCTATGCGTTCTCTGAATATAATGGGCTCTGCGTTCACTGGAATATAATTGGCTCTATGCGTTCTTCTGGAATATAATGGGCTCTATGCGTTCACTGGAATATAATGGGCTCTATGCGTTCTCTGAATATAATGGGCTCTATGCGTTCACTGGAATATATGGGCTCTATGCGTTCTCGGAATATAATGGGCTCTATGCGTTCTCTGAATATAATGGGCTCTATGCTTCTCTGAATATAATGGGCTCTATGCTTCTGGAAATATAATGGGCTCTACGTTCACCGGAACATAATGGGCTCTATGCTTTCTGAACATATGGGCTCCATGCTTCTCTGAATATATGGGCTCTATGCCTTCTGAATATAATGGGCTCTATGCGTTCACTTGAATATAATGGGCTCTATGTTCTCTGGAATATAATGGGCTCTATGCGTTCACTGGAATATAATGGGCTCTATGCGTTCACTGGAATATAATGGGCTCTATGCGTTCTCTGGAATATAATGGGCTCTATGCGTTCTCTGGAATATAATGGGCTCTATGCGTTCTCTGGAATATAATGGGCTCTATGCGTTCTCTGGAATATAATGGGCTCTATGCGTTCTCTGGAATATAATGGGCTCTATGCGTTCTCTGGAATATAATGGGCTCTATGCGTTCACTGGAATATAATGGGCTCTATGCGTTCTCTGGAATATAATGGGCTCTATGCGTTCTCTGGAATATAATGGGCTCTATGCGTTCTCTGGAATATAATGGGCTCTATGCGTTCTCTGGAATATAATGGGCTCTATGCGTTCACTGGAATATAATGGGCTCTATGCAGTTCTCTGGAAAATAATGGGCTCTATGCGTTCACTGGAAATATAATGGGCTCTATGCGTTCACTGGAATATAATGGGCTCTATGCGTTCTCTGGAAAATAATGGGCTCTATGCGTTCTCTGGAATATAATGGGCTCTATGCGTTCTCTGGAATATAATGGGCTCTATGCGTTCTCTGGAATATAATGGGCTCTATGCGTTCTCTGGAATATAATGGGCTCTATACGTTCTCTGGAATATAATGGGCTCTATGCGTTCTCTGGAATATAATGGGCTCTATGCGTTCTCTGGAATATAATGGGCTCTATGCGTCTGGTTCACTGGAATATAATGGGCTCTATGCGTTCTCTGGAATATAATGGGCTGCTCAAAATAATGGGCTCTATGCGTTCTCTGGAATATAATGGGCTCTATGCGTTCTCTGGAATATAATGGGCTCTATGCGTTCTCTGGAATATAATGGGCTCTATGCGTTCTCTGGAATATAATGGGCTCTATGCGTTCTCTGGAATATAATGGGCTCTATGCGTTCTCTGGAATATAATGGGCTCTATGTTATCTGGAATATAATGGGCTCTATGCGTTCTCTGGAATATAATGGGCTCTATAAGTTATCTGGAATATAATGGGCTCTATGCGGTTACTGCTGGAATATAATGGGCTCTATGCGTTCTCTGGAATATAATGGGCTCTATGCGTTCTCTGGAATATAATGGGCTCTATACGTTCTCTGGAATATAATGGGCTCTATGCGTTCTCTGGAATATAATGGGCTCTATGCGTTCTCTGGAATATAATGGGCTCTATGCGTTCACTGGAATATAATGGGCTCTATGCGTTCTCTGGAATATAATGGGCTCTATGCGTTCTCTGGAATATAATGGGCTCTATGCGTTCTCTGGAATATAATGGGCTCTATACGTTCTCTGGAATATAATGGGCTCTATGCGTTCACTGGAATATAATGGGCTCTATGCGTTCTCTGGAATATAATGGGCTCTATGCGTTCTCTGGAATATAATGGGCTCTATACGTTCTCTGGAATATAATGGGCTCTATGCGTTCTCTGGAATATAATGGGCTCTATGCGTTCTCTGGAACATAATGGGCTCTATGCGTTCTCTGGAATATAATGGGCTCTATGCGTTCTCTGAATATAATGGGCTCTATGCGTTCTCTGGAATATAATGGGCTCTATGCGTTCTCTGGAATATAATGGGCTCTATGCGTTCTCTGGAATATAATGGGCTCTATGCGTTCTCTGGAATATAATGGGCTCTATGCGTTCTCTGGAATATAATGGGCTCTATGCGTTCTCTGGAATATAATGGGCTCTATGCGTTCTCTGGAATATAATGGGCTCTATGCGTTCTCTGGAATATAATGGGCTCTATGCGTTCATCTGGAATATAATGGGCTCTATGCGTTCTCTGGAATATAATGGGCTCTATGCGTTCTCTGGAATATAATGGGCTCTATGCGTTCTCTGGAGATATAATGGGCTCTATGCGTTCTCTGGAAAATAATGGGCTCTATGCGTTCACTGGAATATAATGGGCTCTATGCGTTCTCTGGAATATAATGGGCTCTATGCGTTCTCTGGAAAATAATGGGCTCTATGCGTTCATCTGGAATATAATGGGCTCTATGCGTTCTCTGGAATATAATGGGCTCTATGCGTTCACTGGAATATAATGGGCTCTATGCGTTCTCTGGAAAATAATGGGCTCTATGCGTTCTCTGGAATATAATGGGCTCTATGCGTTCTCTGGAATATAATGGGCTCTATGCGTTCTCTGGAATATAATGGGCTCTATGCGTTCTCTGGAATATAATGGGCTCTATGCGTTCTACTGGAATATAATGGGCTCTATGCGTTCTCTGGAATATAATGGGCTCTATGCGTTCTCTGGAATATAATGGGCTCTATGCGTTCTCTGGAATATAATGGGCTCTATGCGTTCTCTGGAATATAATGGGCTCTATGCGTTCACTGGAATATAATGGGCTCTATGCGTTCACTGGAATATAATGGGCTCTATGCGTTCTCTGGAATATAATGGGCTCTATGCGTTCTCTGGAAATATAATGGGCTCTATGCGGCTCATCTCTGGAATATAATGGGCTCTATGCGTTCTCTGGAAAATAATGGGCTCTATGCGTTCCTCTGGAATAATAATGGGCTCTATGCGTTCTACTGGAATATAATGGGCTCTATGCGTTCTCTGGAATATAATGGGCTCTATGCGTTCACTGGAATATAATGGGCTCTATCGTTCACTGGAATATAATGGGCTCTATGCGTTCTCTGGAAAATAATGGGCTCTATGCGTTCATCTGGAATATAATGGGCTCTATGCGTTCTCTGGAATATAATGGGCTCTATGCGTTCACTGGAATATAATGGGCTCTATGCGTTCTCTGGAAAATAATGGGCTCTATGCGTTCTCTGGAATATAATGGGCTCTATGCGTTCTCTGGAATATAATGGGCTCTATGCGTTCTCTGGAATATAATGGGCTCTATGCGTTCTCTGGAATATAATGGGCTCTATGCGTTCTCTGGAATATAATGGGCTCTATGGCGTTCATCTGGAATATAATGGGCTCTATGCGTTCTCTGGAATATAATGGGCTCTATGCGTTCTCTGGAATATAATGGGCTCTATGCGTTCTCTGGAATATAATGGGCTCTATGCGTTCTCTGGAATATAATGGGCTCTATGCG
>NW_027012579.1:0-7500 GCF_036934945.1 Oncorhynchus masou masou
GAGTGTGTGTGTATGCTACACTAATAGAACTAACATGGTTATCTGTCCCAAGATCAGGGTCAGTTGTAGACTTGACGTGTCACCCTGCTGTTGATACTGTCCACCCAGAGGAAGATGGAATCGATATGCCCTGTGGACTGCTGCTTTCCTGCCAGTGTGTTTCTGTTCGGACATGACTGTCTGATCCGTGGGTCAGGGAGATGGAGAAACACGTTGCTTAAAAGAGATCCATTCAATTGTTAGCGGAGTAATATCTGAATATCTATACCAAGAATATCTGTTTTTAGCACCTAGAACTACACAACTAGGTCAACGTGTTCCTGCCAGTGTTTTGGGAGGGGATGTTGTGGCCTGACCGTGGTTGGACTGGGATCTCCAGGGTCTCCAACTTGTTCAACGTGTTCCTGCCAGTGTGTTGGGAGGGGGATGTTGTGGCCTGACCGTGGTTGGACTGGGATCTCAGGGTCTCAACTTGTTCAACGTGTTCCTGCCAGTGTGTTGGGAGGATGTTGGCCAGCCTGACCGGACTGGCATCTCAGGATCTCATTGGATGTGGGTGTAATGTTTATGTGGTCAGGGGAGCCACATGTGAGAAAGAACCAACAGGCCCGAAAGCTTACTCACAAACTTTTACAGATCCACAATCGAGAGCATCCTGTCGGGCTGTATCACCGCCTGGTGCAAGCAACTGCTCCACCCACAACCGTAAGGCTCTCCAGAGGAGTAGTGAGTCTGCACAATGCATCATGGGGGCAAGCGACCTGCCCTCCAGGACACCTACACCACCCGATGTCACAGGAAGGCCAAAGATCATCAAGGACAACACCCACCCGAGCCACTGCCTGTTCACCCCACTATCATCCAGAAAGGCGAGGTCCAGTACAGGTGCATCAAAGCTGGGACCAAGAGACTGAAAAACAGCTTCTATCTCCAGGCCATCAGACTGTTAAACAGCCACCACTAACATTGAGTGGCTGCTGCCAACATTCTGACTCAATCTCTAGCCACTTTAATAATTAATCATTGGATGTAATAAATGTATCACTAGTTACTTTAAATAATGCCACTTTATATAGTGTTTACATACCCTACATTACTAATCTCATATGTATATACTGTACTCTATATCTTCTACTGCATCTTGCCTATGCTGCACGGCCATCAGTCATCCATATATTTATATGTACATATTTGTAATTCATTCCTTTACAATTGTGTATATAAGGTAGTTGTTATGAAATTGTTAGATTACTTGTTAGATATTACTGCATTGTTGGAACTAGAATCACAAGCATTTCGCTACACTCGCATTAACATCAACTAACCATGTGTATGTGCCCACAAAATTTTATCTGGTGACTGTAGAGAGACTGCCCAGACAGACCGTTTGTGGTCAACCAGCCAGGGTATGTTGCTGTAGTCAATTAGGGGCTCATGCCCTGTGTGTGTGTGTGTGTGTGTGTGTGTGTGTGTGTGTGTGTGTGTGTGTGTGTGTGTGTGTGTGTGTGTGTGTGTGTGTGTGTGTGTGTGTGTGTGTGTGTGTGTGTGTGTGTGTGTGTGTGTGTGTGTGTGTGTGTGTGTGTGTGTGTGTGTATTTATCCGCCTGCATGGTCTGGAAAGCTGCCCAGGGTAGCCACTCTCAGAACCACTAATGCTCTGTAATGACTGTCATCTCACACAGTGGCAGCAGCCCTGGAGAAGGCTTGGCAAGGGGGGAATGGACGGACACACACACACACACACGTGCATGATCAAAACAAACTACTGCAGCAGGACATGGATCAGCTACAGCAACAGGGCAGTCGAGTCAACTCTGTTTCTTTTAACAAGTCAAACATGATGTAGTTCTTTCTCTTCTAACTCTCTGTGGTGCTGTGCAGGCTGTAGGCTGTAGTGTTAACAGGGTGCTGTCACTATAATGAATGTTACGGCTAACAGATAGCTAACAGTTATCACTATAATGAATGTTACGGCTAACAGATAGCTAACAGTTATCACTATAATGAATGTTATGGCTAACAGATAGCTAACAGTTATCGCTATAATGAATGTTACGGCTAACAGATAGCTAACAGTTATCACTATAATGATGTTACGGCTAACAGATAGCTAACAGTTATCACTATAATGAATGTTACGGCTAACAGATAGCTAACAGTTATCACTATAATGAATGTTACGGCTAACAGATGGCTAACAGTTATCACTATAATGAATGTTACGGCTAACAGATAGCTAACATGTTGTCACTATAATGAATTTTACGGCTAACAGACAGCTAACATGTTGTTGTCACTATAATAGATATTACGGTTAACAGATAGCTAACATGTTGTTATCACTATAATGATGTTACGGCTAACAGATAGCTAACATGTTGTTCGCACTATAATGAATGTTACGGCTAACAGATAGCTAACAGTTATCACTATAATGAATGTTACGGCTAACAGATGGCTAACAGTTATCACTATAATGAATGTTACGGCTAACAGATGGCTAACAGTTATCACTATAATGAATTTTACGGCTAACAGACAGCTAACATGTTGTTGTCACTATAATGAATGTTACGGTTAACAGATAGCTAATATGTTATCACTATAAAGAATGTTACGGCTAACAGATAGCTAGCATGTTATCACTATAAAGAATGTTACGGCTAACAGATAGCTAGCATGTTATCACTATAATGAATGTTACGGCTAACAGATAGCTAACTTGTTGTTATCACTATAATGATTGTTATGGCTAACAGATAGCTATGACTATGCTGAAGGCCATAGCTAACAGTATTTTCTTTAACCTCTATTTAACTAGGCAAGTCAGTTAGAACAAATTCTTATTTCCAATGAAATCCTACTGTGGATCTGTGGGTTAACTGCCTTGTTCAGGGGAGAACAACATATTTTTTACATTGTCAGCTTGTGGATTTGATCCAGCAACCTTTCAATTACTGGCCCAACACTCTAACCACTAGGCTACCTGCTGTAATGGCCTGCTCATAATCAGCCTGTTATCAAGCAGGTAGCCTGGGAGTCACCTAGCTAACCCTGTTTAGAGCCCTGGAGAGGGGAGTCACCTAGCTAACCCTGTTTAGAGCCCTGGAGAGGGAGTCACCTAGCTAACCCTGTTTAGAGCCCTGGAGAGGGAGTCACCTAGCTAACCCTGTTTAGAGCCCTGGAGAGGGGAGTCACCTGGCTAACCCTGTTTAGAGCCCTGGAGCGGGGAGTCACCTAGCTAACCCTGTTTAGAGCCCTGGAGAGGGAGTCACCTAGTAACCCTGTTTAGAGCCCTGGAGGGGAGTCACCTAGCTAACCCTGTTTAGAGCCCTGGAGAGGGGAGTCACCTAGCTAACCCTGTTTAGAGCCCTGAGAGGGAGTCACTAGCTAACCCTGTTTAGAGCCCTGGAGAGGGGAGTCACCTAGCTAACCCTGTTTAGAGCCCTGGAGAGGGAGTCACCTAGCTAACCCTGTTTAGAGCCCTGGAGAGGGGAGTCACTTAGCTAACCCTGTTTAGAGCCTGGAGGGAGTCACCTAGCTAACCCTGTTTAGAGCCCTGGAGAGGGAGTCACCTAGCTAACCCTGTTTAGAGCCCTGAGAGGGAGTCACCTAGCTAACCCTGTTTAGAGCCTGGAGGGAGTCACCTAGCTAACCCTGTTTAGAGCCCTGGAGAGGGGAGTCACCTAGTTAACCCTGTTTAGAGCCCTGGAGAGGGGAGTCACTTAGCTAACCCTGTTTAGAGCCCTGGATAGGGGAGTCACCTAGCTAACCCTGTTTAGAGCCCTGGAGAGGGGAGTCACCTAGCTAACCCTGTTTAGAGCCCTGGAGAGGGGAGTCACCTAGCTAACCCTGTTTAGAGCCTGGAGAGGGGAGTCACCTAGCTAACCCTGTTTAGAGCCCTGGAGAGGGGAGTCACCTAGTTAACCCTGTTTAGAGCCCTGGAGGGGAGTCACTTAGCTAACCCTGTTTTAGAGCCCTGGAGGGGAGTCACCTAGCTAACCCTGTTAGAGCCCTGGAGCGGGGAGCAAGGAGGAGGAGTCAGGGATAACAACAACACTCTTATCAAGCTTGATGCTTCACAGGAGAAATGGGTTGAAGGTTTACAAGACCTGGAGTACAGCAGGCCATGTCCTCACTCCCACCCAAACACACACACACAGTAGATCTGGGGCTCATCAACGTATGTTAAGACTGTGATATATCTGGTTGTTGTTGCTGCTCAGGGATGGGCAGTCTATGCAGCCGGCTAGGCTCTGCTCTGACTGGGGTTGTGGTCTCCTCTCCTCCCCTTCTCTCCTCTCTCTCTTCGGGGAGGGGTAGTCTATGCAGCCAGCTAGGCTCTGAAAACTGGGGTTGTGGTCTCCTCTCCTCCCCCTCTCTCGTCTCTCTCACTTCAAAGAGGGGTAGTCTATGCAGCTGGCTCTGCTCTGACTGGGGTTGTGATCTCCTCTCCTCCCCCTCTCTCCTCTCTCTCTCTTCAGAGAGGGGTAGTCTATGCAGCTGGCTCTGCTCTGACTGGGGTTGTGGTCTCCTCTCCTCCCCCTCTCCTCTCTCTCTCTTCAGGGAGGGGCAGTCTATGCAGCCAGCTAGGCTCTGCTCTGACTGGGGTTGTGATCTCCTCTCCTCCCCCCTCTCTCTCTCTCTCTTCAGAGGGTAGTCTATGCAGCTGGCTCTGCTCTGACTGGGGTTGTGGTCTCCCTCTCCTCCCCTTCTCTCCTCTCTCTTCGGGGAGGGTAGTCTATGCAGCCAGCTAGGCTCTGCCAAACTGGGGTTGTGGTCTCCCTCCTCCCCCTCTCTCCACTTTCCTCTCCTCCTCTCTCTCTCTCTTCGGGGAGGCAGTCATGCAGCCAGCTAGGCTCTGCTCTGACTGGGGTTGTGGTCTCCCTCCTCCCCCCTCTCCTCTCTCTCTCTTCAGAGAGGGGTAGTCTATGCAGCTGGCTCTGCTCTGACTGGGGTTGTGATCTCCTCTCCTCCCCCTCTCTCCACTTTCCTCTCCTCTCTTCAGGGAGGGCAGGCTAGGCATTAGATAGGCTAGTCTCTGGGCTGTTCTGACTGGGGTCATGTTCTGTCCACACAGTGTGTGTGTGTATAAACGTCTCTGTGTGTCCATGCCTGAGTCTATGTGTATCTTGTGGAATGTCTATATTACTATCTCTGTGTGTCTAATGGAATTTTTATACAGCCATATTAAGTGTGTAGTATTGTGCTTGTATTTGGGCCCCTCTTCCTCTTCTTCTTCTTCTTCCTCCTCCTCCTCTTCTGTCCTCCCCTCTCATCTCCCAGGTCAGTGGATTGTTATCTGATAGTCTCTAAGTGGTGAACCATAAAACACACCAGACATCACAGTGAGGCCATGGAGGACCAAAGCATACTGCTGCCTGATGAATTAACCAGAACTACACATATCCTGGAAATGATTCTGAGAAAGTTCAATCTAAGATAGAAGAGCAAAGAGAATTTCCAGAGAGAATGTTCCAAGAGCAAAGAGAATTTCCAGATAGAATGTTCCAAGAGCAAAGAGAATTTCCAGAGAGAATGTTCCACCCATAGACATACATAAATCATTACTCCCACCCTTCAGCTTTCACAATACTGTAATTCCCTCATCAGATTCTTACACTTCCTCGGCAGCTTTGGGAGGACTCAAAGACGTCTGGTAACATGACAAATTTTCTCCTCTGGACACGCCCGAGGGGCGGAGTTTATTCTCTTGGCGACACGAGCCCTCATCAAGACTTCAGTGGTTGAGTGTTTCCTCTTGTTTCAGTCAGGGTGTGTGTGTGTGTGGTGTGTGTGTGTGTGTGTGTGTGTGTGTGTGTGTGTGTGTGTGTGTGTGTGTGTGTGTGTGTGTGTGTGTGTGTGTGTGTGTGTGTGTGTGTGTGTGTGTGTGTGTGTGTGCGCGCTGCAGGGAGGAGGGGGGAGTTACAGTATTTTCTTCATCCTAACATGTGAAATTCCCAGCTGCCACTTGTAATGCTCTCCAGTCAGCAGCCAGGCCATGGGCCAGGCCAGGCTCGTTTCCACAATCAATCACCATTACCTAACGCCTTAATTCCGTCAGCTGCTGTCCCAGTCCTGGCTTAGTCCTAGCCAACTCACACCCTGTCCAGTTCTGGCCAACTCACACCCTGTCCGGTTCTGGCCCAGTCCCATTCCTGCATGTGAGAACAGTCCCGACTCAGTCCTGTCTCTGTCCCATCTCTGCACTTGAGAACAGTCCCGGGTTCAGTCCTGTCTCAGTCCCATCTCTGCACTTGAGAACAGTCCCGGGTTCAGTCCTGTCTCAGTCCCATCTCTGCACTTGAGAACAGTCCCGGGTTCAGTCCTGTCTCAGCCCCATCTCTGCACTTGAGAACAGTCCCGGGTTCAGTCCTGTCTCAGCCCCATCTCTGCACTTGAGAACAGTCCCGGGTTCAGTCCTGTCTCAGCCCCATCTCTGCACTTGAGAACAGTCCCGGGTTCAGTCCTGTCTCAGTCCCATCTCTGCACTTGAGAACAGTCCCGGGTTCAGTCCTGTCTCAGCCCCATCTCTGCACTTGAGAACAGTCCGGGTTCAGTCCTGTCTCAGCCCCATCTCTGCACTTGAGAACAGTCCCGGGTTCAGTCCTGTCTCAGTCCCATCTCTGCACTTGAGAACAGTCCCGGGTTCAGTCCTGTCTCAGTCCCATCTCTGCACTTGAGAACAGTCCCGGGTTCAGTCCTGTCTCTGTCCCATCTCTGCACTTGAGAACAGTCCCGGGTTCAGTCCTGTCTCAGTCCCATCTCTGCACTTGAGAACAGTCCCGGGTTCAGTCCTGTCTCAGTCCCATCTCTGCACTTGAGAACAGTCCCGGGTTCAGTCCTGTCTCAGTCCCATCTCTGCACTTGAGAACAGTCCCGGGTTCAGTGCTGTCTCAGTCCCATCTCTGCACTTGAGAACAGTCCCGGCCAAGTCTCATCTCTTGATGTGAGAGTGGTCCCAGTCCCAGAACCTATCAGACCAGCTAAGGGCTGTAATAGATCATTGTCATAATTAAGATGCTGATTATGATGCTGATGTCCCAGCAGAAGAGTTGACTTGTTCCAGTTCCATCCCTGATGGGAGAGTAGAGTCCCACTCCTATAGGCACTCCAGCTGACCAGCCGAGAGCTGGAGATGTTAACCAGGCTGAGAGTCTGGTCTTGAGTCTGACTCACTACCACCGTTTATTAGTACACCTTCCCATGATGATCATGTCCCAGTGCTGCATATCACAGAGTCTCTGCTCACTCAGCTCCCAAGGATTTATTGTATTAAACAGGTGAGTACAATAGAAGACTGTATTCAACAGGTGAATACAATAGAAGACTGTATTAAACTGGTGAATACAACAGAAGACTGTATTAAACAGGTGAATACAATAGAAGACTGTATTAAACAGGTGAATACAATAGAAGACTGTATTAAACTGGTGAATACAATAGAAGACTGTATTAAACAGGTGAATACAATAGAAGACTGTATTAAACAGGTGAATAC
>NW_027012579.1:12500-18947 GCF_036934945.1 Oncorhynchus masou masou
CCTCTCTGTTGACCCCAACATGTCTCCCTCTCTGTTGACCCCAACATGTCTCCCTCTGTTGACCCCAACATGTCTCCTCTCTGTTGACCTCAACATGTCTCCTCTCTGTTGACCTCAACATGTCTCCTCATCTGTTGACCCCAACATGTCTCCTCTCTGATGACCCCAACATGTCTCCCCATCCCTGTTGACCTCAACATGCCTCCTCTCTGTTGACCTCAACATGTCTCCCCATCTCTGTTGACCCCAACATGTCTCCTCTCTGTTGACCCCAACATGTCTCCTCTCTGTTGACCCCAACATGTCTCCTCTCTGTTGACCCCAACATGTCTCCCTCTCTGTTGAACCCAACATGTCTCCTCTCTGTTGACCCCAACATGTCTCCTCTCTGTTGACCCCAACATGTCTCCTCTCTGTTGACCCCAACATGTCTCCTCTCTGTTGACCCCAACATGTCTCCTCTCTGTTGAACCTAGCATGTCTCCTCTCTGTTGAACCTAGCATGTCTCCTCTCTGTTGACCCCAACATGTCTCCTCTCTGTTGACCCCAACATGTCTCCTCTCTGTTGAACCCAACATGTCTCCTCTCTGTTGACCCCAACATGTCTCCCCATCTGTTGACCCCAACATGTCTCCCTCTGTTGACCCCAACATGTCTCCTCTCTCCCATTGACCCCAACATGTCTCCTCATCTGTTGACCCCAACATGTCTCCTCTCTGTTGACCTCAACATGTCTCCTCTCTGTTGACCCAACATGTCTCCTCTCTGTTGACCCCAACATGTCTCCTCTCTGATGACCCCAACATGTCTCCTCTCTGTTGACCTCAACATGCCTGCTCATCCATTGACCTCAACATGTCTTCTCTCTGTTGACCCCAACATGTCTCCTCTCTGTTGACCCCAACATGTCTCCTCTCCCCTGTTAACCCAACATGTCTCCCTCTCATGTTGACCCCAACATGTCTCCCTCTGTTGACCCCAACATGTCTCCTCTCTGTTGACCCCAACATGTCTCCTCTCTGTTGAACCCAACATGTCTCCTCTCTGTTGACCCCAACATGTCTCCTCTCTGTTGACCCCAACATGTCTCCTCTCTGTTGACCCCAACATGTCTCCCCCATCTGTTGAACCTAGCATGTCTCCTCTCTGTTGACCCCAACATGTCTCCCTCTCTGTTGACCCCAACATGTCTCCTCTCTGTTGACCCCAACATGTCTCCTCTCTGTTGACCCCAACATGTCTCCTCTCTGTTGAACCTAGCATGTCTCCCGCTCTGTTGACCCCAACATGTCTCCTCCCCATCTGTTGACCCCAACATGTCTCCCTCTGTTGACCCCCAACATGTCTCCTCTCTGTTGACCCCAACATGTCTCCTCATCCCATTGAACCTAGCATGCCTCCTCTCTGTTGAACCTAGCATGTCTCCCTCATCCCATTGAACCAACATGTCTCCTCTCTGTTGACCCCAACATGTCTCCTCATCTGTTGACCCCAACATGTCTCCCTCTGTTGACCCCAACATGTCTCCTCTCTGTTGACCCCAACATGTCTCCTCTCTGTTGACCTCAACATGTCTCCTCTCTGTTGACCCCAACATGTCTCCTCTCTGTTGACCCCAACATGTCTCCTCTCTGATGACCCCAACATGTCTCCCCATCTGTTGACCTCAACATGCCTGCTCTCTGTTGACCTCAACATGTCTCTCTCTGTTGACCCCAACATGTCTCCCTCTGTTGACCCCAACATGTCTCCTCCCCATCTGTTGAACCCAACATGTCTCCCCTCTCCCATGACCCCAACATGTCTCCCTCTGTTGACCCCAACATGTCTCCTCTCTGTTGACCCCAACATGTCTCCCTCTCTGTTGAACCCAACATGTCTCCTCTCTGTTGACCCCAACATGTCTCCCCTCTCTGTTGACCCCAACATGTCTCCCTCTCTGTTGACCCCAACATGTCTCCTCTCTGTTGAACCTAGCATGTCTCCTCTCTGTTGACCCCAACATGTCTCCCTCTCTGTTGACCCCAACATGTCTCCTCTCTGTTGACCCCAACATGTCTCCTCTCTGTTGACCCCAACATGTCTCCCTACTCTCCCATTGAACCCAACATGTCTCCCATCTGTTGACCCCAACATGTCTCCTCTCTCCCATGACCCCAACATGTCTCCCTCCATCCTGTTGACCCCAACATGTCTCCTCTCTGTTGACCCCAACATGTCTCCCTCTGTTGAACCTAGCATGCCTCCTCTCTGTTGAACCTAGCATGTCTCCTCTCTGTTGAACCTAGCATGTCTCCTCTCTGTTGACCCCAACATGTCTCCTCATCCCATGACCCCAACATGTCTCCTCCCTCTGTTGACCCCAACATGTCTCCATCTCTGTTGACCCCAACATGTCTCCTCTCTGTTGAACCTAGCATGTCTCCTCTCTGTTGACCCCAACATGTCTCCTCTCTGTTGACCCCAACATGTCTCCTCTCTGTTGACCCCAACATGTTTCCTCTCTGTTGAACCTAGCATGCCTCCTCTCCTCATTCAGGATTGTTTACAAACACAGCCAACAGGAATCTACCAGTTCTCTTGGAGGTTGAGTTGTGGTAGAGTCCTTCTGATTGATCATCCAGTCATCTTGAGGTTGTGTTGCAGTAGATCCTTCAGATGGGCCAGACAGGAAGTCAGAGAGAGCTGGAGCAAAGAGAGAGAGAGATACTCTCACAGTGTTCTGGGCCAGACAGGAAGTCAGAGAGAGCTGGACCAGAGAGAGAGAGATACTCTCACAGTGTTCTGGGCCAGACAGGAAGTCGGAGAGAGCTGGACCAGAGAGAGAGAGATACTCTCACAGTGTTCTGGGCCAGACAGGAAGTCGGAGAGAACTGGACTAGAGAGAGAGAGATACTCTCACAGTGTTCTGGGCCAGACAGGAAGTCGGAGAGATCTGGACCAGAGAGAGAGAGATACTCTCACAGTGTTCTGGGCCAGACAGGAAGTCGGAGAGAACTGGACTAGAGAGAGAGAGATACTCTCACAGTGTTCTGGGCCAGACAGGAAGTCGGAGAGAACTGGACTAGAGAGAGAGAGATACTCTCACAGTGTTCTGGGCCAGACAGGAAGTCGGAGAGAGCTGGACCAGAGAGAGAGACACTCTCACTCAGTGCACCAGTCATCTGTATGCCTTAACTAAGGATTTAGCTCTACCATTTAGCTCTACCATTTTGCTCTACCATTTAGCTCTAACATTTAGCTCTATCATTTAGCTCTACCATTTAGCTCTATCATTTAGCTCTATCATTTAGCTCAATGAATCAAAGGTTAGGGAGTGGATGCTGCCTGCTCTGTCGTCTCTCTGTTTGTTTGTTTTGGGTTACGCCCCATCACTTCTGTTGTAATGGTCTGAGACCGGAGGCTAAATGAGGGGTGAAAGACCATTACTTGGTGATAAGTGTGGGAATACAAGTCTGGCTCTGTGTCACTCACCCTGAAATCTCTGGAGAGTCCTGGTGCTTGGACAAGCACTGTCATACAGCCCTAACCCTTCGGCCCAGTCTAACACTACCTACCACTCTCTCAGGAGTGTGTGTGTGTGTGTGTGTGTGTGTGTGTGTGTGTGTGTGTGTGTGTGTGTGTGTGTGTGTGTGTGTGTGTGTGTGTGTGTGTGTGCGCGCGCGCGCATGTCTGTGTGTATGTGTGTGTGTGTGTACCACCCAATCTTCCCCCAGAGGCCAGCAGAGGTAAACAGAGGGCCTGTTTCTCTCACCAGCATTCTAAACATACCAATGGGTCCCTGGAGGGCTGGGCTGCACGGATGCACACACGCGCACACACACACACACTGGGTGTGTGTGGACGTAACGCTGCTGGACATGACATGTATGTTTAATGGGGCTCAGTGTGTGTGCAGCACAGTTCAGTTCAGTGAGTTAGTGGAGGTCAATAAGGGGATCCAGACATTCTCAAGTGTGTGTGTGTTCCTTATATTGAGTTGCATGGTGTGGAAAGTGTTCCACAGGGATGCTGGCCCATGTTGACTCTACAAGGTGTGGAAAGTGTTCCACAGGGATGCTGGCCCATGTTGACTCTACAAGGTGTGGAAAGGGTTCCACAGGGATGCTGGCCCAAGTTGACTCTACAAGGTGTGGAAAGTGTTCCACAGGGATGCTGGCCCATGTTGACTCTACAAGGTGTGGAAGGGGTTCCACAGGGATGGTGGCCCATGTTGACTCTACAAGGTGTGGAAAGTGTTCCACAGGGATGCTGGCCCATGTTGACTCTACAAGGTGTGGAAGGGGTTCCACAGGGATGCTGGCCCATGTTGACTCTACAAGGTGTGGAAAGGGTTCCACAGGGATGCTGGCCCAAGTTGACTCTACAAGGTGTGGAAAGTGTTCCACAGGGATGCTGGCCCATGTTGACTCTACAAGGTGTGGAAGGGGTTCCACAGGGATGGTGGCCCATGTTGACTCTACAAGGTGTGGAAAGTGTTCCACAGGGATGCTGGCCCATGTTGACTCTACAAGGTGTGGAAAGGGTTCCACAGGGATGCTGGCCCATGTTGACTCTACAAGGTGTGGAAAGGTTCCACAGGGATGCTGGCCCATGTTGACTCTACAAGGTGTGGAAGGGGTTCCACAGGGATGCTGGCCCATGTTGACTCTACAAGGTGTGGAAAGGGTTCCACAGGGATGCTGGCCCATGTTGACTCTACAAGGTGTGGAAAGGGTTCCACAGGGATGCTGGCCCATGTTGACTCTACAAGGTGTGGAAAGGGTTCCACAGGGATGCTGGCCCATGGTGACTCTACAAGGTGTGGAAAGGGTTCCACAGGGATGCTGGCCCATGGTGACTCTACAAGGTGTGGAAAGGGTTCCACAGGGATGCTGGCCAATGTTGACTCTACAAGGTGTGGAAAGGGTTCCACAGGGATGCTGGCCCATGTTGACTCTACAAGGTGTGGAAAGGGTTCCACAGGGATGCTGGCCCATGTTGACTCTACAAGGTGTGGAAAGGCTTCCACAAGGATGCTGGCCCATGTTGACTCCAATGCTTCCCACAGTTGGGTCCATACAGGACATTTAAGGCCCAGTGCACCACATTTGTCAAATTAATAATATTATCATTATTCTTTGTTATTTTTTTCATTGGGTATTGCAGCAGCCTCAGCACCTCTGCTTCCTCCAGCTATGGATGGAACATTCTTGACACACTGTTACGACTTCCACTGAAGTTAGCTCCCCTGCCTGTTCGGGCGGGGCTCGGTGGTCGTCGTCACCATCCTACTAGAAGTTGGCTCCCCTGCCTGTTCGGGCAGCTCTGCGGTCGTCGTCACGGGCCTACCAGAAGTTAGCTCCCCTGCCTGTTCGGAAAGGGCTCGGCGGTCGTCGTCACCGGCCTACTAGAAGTTAGCTCCCCTGCCTGTTCGGGCGGGGCTCGGCGGTCGTCCTCACCGGCCTACTAGAAGTTAGCTCCCCTGCCTGTTCGGGCGGGGCTCGGCGGTCGTCGTCACCGGCCTACTAGAAGTTAGCTCCCCTGCCTGTTCGGGCGAGGCTCGGCGGTCGTCCTCACCGGCCTACTAGAAGTTAGCTCCCCTGCCTGTTCGGGCGAGGCTCGGCGGTCGTCCTCACCGGCCTACTAGAAGTTAGCTCCCCTGCCTGTTCGGGCGAGGCTCGGCGGTCGTCCTCACCGGCCTACTAGAAGTTAGCTCCCCTGCCTGTCCGGGCGGGGGCTCGGCGGTCGTCGTCACCGGCCTACTAGAAGTTAGCTCCCCTGCCTGTTCGGCGGGGGCTCGGCGGTCGTCGTTACCATCCTACTGAAGTTAGCTCCCCTGCCTGTTCGGCGAGGCTCGGGTGGTCGTCCTCACCGGCCTACTAGAAGTTAGCTCCCCTGCCTGTTCGGGCGAGGCTCGGCGGTCGTCCTCCACCGGCCTACTAGAAGTTAGCTCCCCTGCCTGTTCGGGCGGGGCTCGCGTCGTCGTCACCGCCTACTAGAAGTTAGCTCCCCTGCCTGTTCGGGCGGGGCTCGGCGGTCGTCGTTACCATCCTACTAGAAGTTAGCTCCCCTGCCTGTTCGGGCGAGGCTCGGCGGTCGTCCTCACCGGCCTACTAGAAGTTAGCTCCCCTGCCTGTTCGGGCGAGGCTCGGCGGTCGTCGTCACCGGTTTGTTTTTAAATGTAAGCCAGGGCAGGATCAGCCATGCGCGACTCATTTGCAGTCTGGACTTGGAGGGGTGAACATCTCCTGCTCTGACTGCAGCTGGGAGGGACTGCTGCGCGAGACTGGACCACCTGTGAGTGCTTTGGGACGGGAGTGCTTTGGGCGGGGCCCATGAATGTGCTTTGGGGACGGGGTGGGGCCATGAGTGCTTTGGGATGCTTTGGGACAGGGGTGGGGCCCATGAGTGCTTTGGGACGGGGTGGGGGCCTATGAGTGCTTTGGGACAGGGGTGGGGCCCAT
>NW_027012580.1:0-10000 GCF_036934945.1 Oncorhynchus masou masou
ACTGCCTGTGTGAGGTACAGCACACTGCCTGTGAGAGGTACAGCACACTGCCTGTGAGAGGTACAGCACACTGCCTGTGAGAGGTACAGCACACTGCCTGTGAGAGGTACAGCACACTGCCTGTGAGAGGTACAGCACACTGCCTGTGAGAGGTACAGCACACTGCCTGTGAGAGGTACAGCACACTGCCTGTGTGAGGTACAGCACACTGCCTGTGAGAGGTACAGCACACTGCCTGTGTGAGGTACAGCACACTGCCTGTGAGAGGTACAGCACACTGCCTGTGTGAGGTACAGCACGCTGCCTGTGAGAGGTACAGCACGCTGCCTGTGAGAGGTACAGCACGCTGCCTGTGAGAGGTACAGCACACTGCCTGTGAGAGGTACAGCACACTGCCTGTGAGAGGTACAGCACACTGCCTGTGAGAGGTACAGCACACTGCCTGTGTGAGGTACAGCACACTGCCTGTGAGAGGTACAGCACGCTGCCTGTGAGAGGTACAGCACGCTGCCTGTGAGAGGTACAGCACACTGCCTGTGTGAGGTACAGCACGCTTGAAAATGTTTTAAAGGAGCAGTTTTGTCTCCGTGAAAAAAAGGGGAAAAACAAGAGTCAGATATTTATAAATCACTTTGTGACGTAATAAAAAAGAGCTTTATAAAATGCGTTTGATTGATTGTGAACTACATGTTCTTGTTTTTTATTTGTTTATTTTAGGGCTGTGGACTTATTCCTGATGATATAGGAGAACCAACGCTGTTGTATATGGTCTCAGCTACAATAAGAGCTTCATTTAACAAGGCTCTGGGAAACTGCATCACACCGGGTACCTCGATGGATTCGCCCCTACTACAGCCCCCATCTTTACCACTAAGTATGCTCTTCTGTCAAGTATGGCAGGTGCTAATGTGTGTCCCAGAGTGGAGAGGAGAGGAGAGGAGAGGAGAGGAGAGGAGAGAGGAGAGGAGGGGAGGGGGAGAGGAGGAGGAGAGGGAGGGGAGAGGAGGAGAGGGAGGGGGAGGGAGGGAGAGGAGAGGGAGAGGAGAGGTTGGGGGAGGGGAGGGGAGGGAGAGGAGAGAGAGAGAGAGGAGGAGGAGGAGAGAGAGGAGAGAGAGGAGAGGAGAGGAGAGGGAGAGGAGAGGGGAGGGGAGGGGAGGGGAGGGGAGGGGAGGGGGAGGGAGGGGAGAGGGGTGGGGGAGGGAGGGGAGGGGGAGGGGAGGGGAGGGAGGGAGGGAGAGAGGGAGAGGGAGAGGAGAGGAGAGAGGAGAGAGAGAGAGAGAGAGAGAGAGAGAGAGGAGAGGAGAGAGAGGAGAGGAGGGGAGGGGAGGGAGGGAGGGAGGGGGAGGGAGAGGAGAGGAAGAGAGGAGAGAGGAGGGGAGGGGAGGGGGAGAGGAGAGAGGAGAGGGAGGGAGAGGAGAGGGAGAGGAGAGGGAGGGAGGGAGGGAGGGGAGGGGAGGGGAGGAGGAGAGAGGAGAGGAGGGGGAGGGGAGGGGGAGGAGGAGAGGAGAGGAGAGGAGGGAGGGGAGGGGAGAGGGGGAGGGGGAGGGGAGAGGGAGAGGGAGAGAGAGAGAGGAGAGGGAGAGGGAGAGGGAGAGGGAGAGGGAGAGGAGAGAGAGAGAGAGAGGAGAGGGAGAGGAGAGGGAGAGGAGAGGAGAGGAGAGGAGAGGAGAGGGAGAGGGGGAGGGGAGGGGGAGAGGAGAGGGAGATAAGGGGAGGGAGGGAGGGGAGGGGGAGGGAGAGGAGAGGAGAGGAGAGGAGAGGAGAGGAGAGGAGAGGAGAGGAGAGGAGAGGAGAGGAGAGGAGAGGAGAGGAGGACACATTGTCTCCTGTTTTCCCTGGCCTACATTAAAGCTCGTCATTTCACATGAACCTGTGTGCTGAAACACACCGTAGGTGTAACGATGAACAATGATACCGTCCGTCCTCAGTGAACTATGCCAAAATACATCATCATAACGAGACATAACATACAGTAGCATCTGTTTCTTCACTTTTTTCTCACATTTTGTCTTACCACTTAATTTGTAATCTACAGTATGCATATCCATAGAAATATGAGTGAAAAAATGTTCTACTGCTCTATATTTACAAGTTAATATTTTCTCCTACTCCCACGCACATCATCCGATATCTATTCACTTCATTCTTTAAAAGAGGCACTCTGGGATCCTAAGAACAACACAATCATCATATATTTCACAAAATGATATTTGTAACACATTACACAAATGGCATATTCGCATTGATGTCATACGATTATGAAAATGTGTAACATGTCACACAAAACGGAAGATGATGTGGCAAACCATATTACAAGTGGGGACCAACAGCGGGGACACAGAGTGAGGCCCACCGAAAAGGGGACTACCAGCGGGGACCTGACGGGGACCACCAAGCTGGGACCACCAAGTGGGGACCTGGCAAATGGGACCACAATCGGGGACCCACACGAAGGGACCACGAAAGGGACACCAAGCGGGGACCACTTCAACGGGGGACCACCGAATGGGGACCACCAAACGGGGACCAAGCCCTGGACCACTAGCGGGGACCACCGAAAGGGGACAACCTGTGGGACCACCAAGAGGGGACCACCGAGCAGGGGACCTGGCTGAGACCACCAAACGGGGACCACTCATGTGAGGACACCCGAATGGGGACCTGCCGGGACCACCAAGCGGGACCACCAAGCGGGGACCACGGCGGGGACTACCAAACGGGGACCCTGCCGGGGACCACTGGCGAGACCACCAAGCGGGGACCACTGAACAGGGACCACCAAACGGGGACCACCAAGCGGGGACCACCCAAGCGGGGACCACCAAGCGGGGACCACCGAACAGGGACCACCAAATGGGGACCACCAGCGGGGACCACCATGCGGGAACCACCAAGTTGGGACCACCGAATGGGGACCACCAAGTGGGATCCACCGAGCGGGGACCACCAAGCAGGGACCGCAAATGGGGACCAGCCTAAGCGGGGACCACCAAGCGGGGACCTGGCCGGGGACCACTAGAAGCGGGACCGCAAGTAGGGACCGCAAACAGTGACCACCAAGTGGGGACCACCAAACGGAGACCACCAAGTCAGGAACACCGGCAGGGACCACCAAGTGGGGACCACCGAACGGGCACCAAGCAGGGACCACCAAACGGGGACCACCAAACGGGGACCACCGAACGGGGACCACCATGCGGGGACCACCAAGCGGGGACCACCGAACGGGGACCACCAAGTGGGGACCACCAAGCGGGGACCACCCCCGAACAGGCACCACCAAACGGGGACCACCAAGTGGGGATCACCAAGCGGGGACCACCAAGCGGGGACCACCAAACGGGGACCACCAAGTGGGGACCACCAAACGGTGACCACCAATTGTGGACCACCAACAGGAGAACACCAAGTCGGGACCACCGAACGTGGACCACCAAGTGGGGACCACCGAACGGGGACCATCAAGCAGGGACCACCAAATGGTGACCACCGTACGGGGGTCCACCAAGCGGGAACCACCAGCGGGGACCACCAAACGGCGACCACCGAGCGGGACCACCAAGTGGGGGACCGCACGGGACACCAAGCGGGGACACCGAATGGGGACCACGGAATGGGGACACGACGGACCGCAAAGCGGGGACCACCGGCAGGGACTACTTTTCGGCTGAAATTACGAAACATTTACAGTGGTATCTTTATTAAGTCCTCTGTCCATTTTCATACACACATAAAAAACAAAATGCTATATAAGTGGCTAACAAGGGTTCTTTGGAAAACTTAATCATAGCAGAACTTTGTTGGTTCTATATAAACTATAAAGAACCATGTTCATAAGGTTGTAAATGGAACCTGTATGGTTATAAATAACTATTTCCTAAGGTTCTATAAAGAACCATGCTCATAATGTTCTAAATGGAACCTATATGGTGCTATAAAGAACTATTTCTAAGGTTATATAAAGAACCATGCTCATAGGTTCTAAATGGAACCTGTATGGTGCTATAAAGAACTATTTCCTAAGGTTCTATAGAGAAACATGCTCATAAGGTTCTAAATGGAACCTGTATGATGCTATATAGAACTCTTTCCTAAGGTTCTATAAAGAATTATAAAAAAACATCTATATAAAGAACCTTAAAGGGCCTTACAGAACCCTTTTTTATGGTTCTTAATAGAACCGTTATGGAGAATGGTTCTATAAAGAAGCTTCCTCAATCTCAAAGGTTCTGAATGAAAGGTTCTCAGAGGTTCTGTATGAATAATCATACAGTTTTTTTCATAGTTAATTAACAGTTTTACATTATTAACATTCCATAGATTTAAAAAAAAAATAGTTTATTAACTAGTTGAATCAGGTGGCTCTGGAACAGCTGGGGGGGTCCCTGAGGAGAGAAGAGAGAACTATTGACTTAGTCAACTGTTCTCATTTAATTAACACAATGCCATATGTGAGTCTTTCACAGGACACCATCCCTGGTTATGGTCATAAATAACATGTAAAACACAACCTTACATAAACTGGACGGTTGCGTAAAAAGAGCATTGAACAAACCGCGCCTCCAAATATTCTAATGAGCCTCCGCCCCCCACATTTGAATAATCACTAAAAGAAGAAGGAACCCTTTTTTTGAACAGCAACGAACCACTGAAGGACTCAAAGGGCTGTTTGGGTCAGTATGGTTCCACATAGAACCATCACTCTTCCTAAAGAACCCCTTGAGGAACCCTCATTTTATGGTGTACGTCCGAACTCCTTCTATCATCCCCTTCTCTCTTTTCTCCCCTCCCACTGTCTCCCCTCTCTTTTCTTCTCTCCCCTCTCCCCTCCCCCTGTCTCCCCTCTCTCTTTTCTTCTCTCCTCCTCTCCCCTCCCCTGTCTCCCCTCTCTCTTTTCTTCTCTCCCCTCTCCCCTCCCCCTGTCTCCCCTCTCTCCCTTATCCCCTCCCCCGTCTCCCCTCTCTCCTTTCCTCCTCCCTTCTCCCCTCCCCCTGTCCACTATCTCCTTTCCTCTCCCCCTTCTCCCTTCTCCCCTCCCCCTGTCTCCCTCTCTGCCTTTTCTCTCTCCCCTTATCCCTCCCCCTGTCTCCCCTATCTCCTTTCCTCTCTCGCTTCTCCCCTCCCCCTGTCTCCCCTCTCTCCTTTCCTCAATCCCTTCTCCCCTCCCCCTGTCTCCCCTCTCTCCCTTATCCCCTCCCCCAACCTACCCTATCTCCTTTCCTCTCTCGCTTCTCCCCTCCCCCTGTCTCCCCTCTCTCCTTTCCTCTCTCACTTCTCCCCTCCCCCTGTCTCCCCTCTCTCCTTTCCTCTCTCCCATCCCATCCCCCTGTCTCCCCTCTCCCTTATCCCCTCCCCCTGTCTCCCCTCTCTCCTTTCCTCACTCCCTTATCCCCTCCCCCTGTCTCCCCTCTCTCCTTTCCTCACTCCCTTATCCCCTCCCCCTGTCTCCCCTCTCTCCTTTCCTCACTCCCTTCTCCCCTCCCCCTGTCTCCCCTCTCTCCTTTCCCTCCCTCCCCTTATCCCCTCCCCCTGTCTCCCCCTCTCCTTCCTCACTCCCTTATCCCCTCCCCCTGTCTCCCCCTCTCTCCTTTCTCACTCCCTTATCCCCTCCCCCTGTCTCCCCTCTCTCCTTTCCTCCTCCTTATCCCCTCCCCCTGTCTCCCTCTCTCCTTTCCTCACTCCCTTATCCCCTCCCCCTGTCTCCCCTCTCTCCTTTCCTCCTCCTTATCCCCCTGTCTCCCCTCTCTCCTTTCCTCACTCCCTTCTCCCCCTCCCCCTGTCTCCCTCTCCTTTCCTCACTCCCTATCCCCTCCCCCTGTCTCCCCTCTCCTCCATCACTCCCTGTCCACTCCCCCTGTCTCCCCCTCTCTCCTTTCCTCACTCCCTTAACATCCTCCCCCTGTCTCCCTCTCTCCTTTCCTCACTCCTTCTCCCCTCCCCCTGTCTCCCCTCTCTCCTTTCCTCTCTCCCTTATCCCTCCCCCCGTCTCCCCTCTCTCCTTTCCCTCCCTTCTCCCCCCTGTGTCCCCTATCTCCTTTCCTCTCTCCTTCTCCCTCCCCTCCCCCTGTCTCCCCCTCTCTCCTTTCCTCTCTCCCTTATCCCCCCCTGTCTCCCCTCTCCTTTTCCTCCTCCCTTCTCCCCTCCCCCTGTCTCCCCTCTCTCACTTATCCCCTCCCCCTGTCTCCCCTATCTCCTTTCCTCTCTCGCTTATCCCCTCCCCCTGTCTCCCCCCTATCTCCTTTCCTCTCTTGCTTCTCCCTCCCCTGTCTCCCTCTCTCCTTCCTCAATCCCTTCTCCCCTCCTGTCTCCCCTCTCTCCCTTATCTCCTCCCCCAACCTACCCTATCTCCTTTCCTCTCTCGCTTCTCCCCTCCCCCCTGTCTCCCCTCTCTCCTTTCCTCACTCCCTTCTCCCCTCCCCCTGTCTCCCCTCTCTCCTTTATCCCCTCCCCCTGTCTCCCCTCTCTCCTTTCCTCACTCCCTTATCCCTCCCCCTGCCTCCCCTCTCTCCTTTCCTCCTCCCTTATCCCCTCCCCTGTCTCCCCGTCTCTCCTTTCCTCCTCCTTCTCCCCTCCCCCTGTCTCCCCTCTCCTTTATCCCTCCCCCTGTCTCCCCTCTCTCCTTTCCTCTCTCCCTTATCCCATCCCCTGTCTCCCCTCTCTCCTTATCCCCTCCCCCTGTCTCCCCTCTCTCCTTTCCTCACTCCCTTATCCCCCTCCCCTGTCTCCCCCTCTCTCCTTTCCCTCACTCCCTTATCCCCTCCCCCTGTCTCCCCTCTCCTTTCCTCTCTCCCTTCTCCCCTCCCCCTGTCTCCCTCTCTCCTTTCCTCCTCCCTTATCCCATCCCCATGTCTCCCCTCTCTCCTTTCCTCACTCCCTTATCCCTCCCCTGTCTCCCCTCTCTCCTTACCTCTCTCCCTTCTCCCCTCCCCCCTGTCTCCCCTCTCTCCTTTCCTCACTCCCTCTCGCACCCCCCCATGTCCTCCCCTTCTCTCTCCTCACTCTTCGACCACTCCCCCACTCCTCACTGTCCTGTGAGATTCCAGGAAGTCCCTAACTGTTCCGTAAAGTGGCTGTAGCAGCATGTCGATGGTAATGAAGTATCTGGGGAACACCTGCTGTAGAGGGAACATAGAGAGCAGTGTTGAGTATGTGTATCACACAGCGCTAACTAGTCTCCTCCTGGGCCCAGAGAGAGGCAGAGAAACGCTGGAAGCTGCCTGACAGTTGGAGGCTGGTGCGGAAAAGGCCAACGACACAAGGGAAGTCGTGACTCATGAGAGGTGTCAAAGATATGACACACTAGTACACACACCACCAACGATGTGTCACACACTAGGACAACCGCCAGCCACATCTTAATGGTTACTACTTTCAATGGATACAGCTTTCACCACGACAGAGACAAATTAATTTGTGGGGGAAGCTGCTGCTGTGAAGCAACTTAGGAAGGATATGACGAACAAGAACAAAAACTAGAACATGAAACACTAGGAAACACTAGATTTACAAAGATCCTATTGGTCAGTTCTACACCATGACTCCACTACTATAGGTCAGTTCTATATGACTCCACTACTATAGGTCAGTTCTATATGACTCCACTACTATAGGTCAGTTCTATATGACTCCACTACTATAGGTCAGTTCTATATGACTCCACTACTATAGGTCAGTTCTATATGACTCCACTACTATAGGTCAGTTCTATATGACTCACTACTATAGGTCAGTTCTATATGACTCCACTACTATAGGTCAGTTCTATATGACTCCACTACTATAGGTCAGTTCTATATGACTCCACTACTATAGGTCAGTTCTATATGACTCCACTACTATAGGTCAGTTCTATATGACTCCACTACTATAGGTCAGTTCTATATGACTCCACTACTATTGGTCAGTTCTATATGACTCCACTACTATAGGTCAGTTCTATATGACTCCACTACTATAGGTCAGTTCTACACCATGACTCCACTACTATAGGTCAGTTCTATATGACTCCACTACTATAGGTCAGTTCTATATGACTCCACTACTATAGGTCAGTTCTATATGACTCCACTACTATAGGTCAGTTCTATATAACTCCACTACTATAGGTCAGTTCTATATGACTCCACTACTATAGGTCAGTTCTATATAACTCCACTACTATAGGTCAGTTCTATATGACTCCACTACTATAGTTTCAGTTCTATGTGACTCCACTACTATAGGTCAGTTCTATATGACTCCACTATTATAGTTTCAGTTCTATATGACTCCACTACTATAGGTCAGTTCTATATGCCTCCACTACTATAGGTCAGTTCTATATGACTCCACTACTATAGGTCAGTTCTATATAACTCCACTACTATAGGTCAGTTCTATATGACTCCACTACTATAGGTCAGTTCTATATGACTCCACTACTATAGTTTCAGTTCTATGTGACTGCACTACTATAGGTCAGTTCTATATGACTCCACTACTATAGGTCAGTTCTATATGACTCCACTACTATAGGTCAGTTCTATATGACTCCACTACTATTGGTCAGTTCTATATGACTCCACTACTATAGGTCAGTTCTATATGACTCCACTACTATAGGTCAGTTCTATATGACTCCACTACTATTGGTCAGTTCTATATGACTCCACTACTATAGGTCAGTTCTATATGACTCCACTACTATAGGTCAGTTCTACACCATGACTGCACTACTATGGGTCAGTTCTACACCATGACTGCACTACTATAGGTCAGTTCTATGACTCCACTACTATAGGTCAGTTCTGTATGACTCCACTACTATAGGTCAGTTCTACACCATGACTCCACTACTATAGGTCAGATCTATATGACTCCACTGCTATAGGTCAGTTTATATGACTCCACTACTATAGGTCAGTTCTACATGACTCCACTACTATAGGTCAGTTCTATGTGACTCCACTACTATTGGTCAGTTCTATATGACTCCACTACTATAGGTCAGTTCTATATGACTCCACTACTATAGGTCAGTTCTATATGACTCCACTACTATTGGTCAGTTCTATATGACTCCACTACTATAGGTCAGTTCTATATGACTCCACTACTATAGGTCAGTTCTACACCATGACTGCACTACTATAGGTCAGTTCTACACCATGACTGCACTACTATAGGTCAGTTCTATATGACTCCACTACTATAGGTCAGTTCTGTATGACTCCACTACTATAGGTCAGTTCTGTATGACTCCACTGCTATAGGTCAGTTTATATGACTCCACTACTATAGGTCAGTTCTACATGACTCCACTACTATAGGTCAGTTCTATGTGACTCCACTACTATAGGTCAGTTCTATATGACTCCACTACTATAGTTTCAGTTCTATGTGACTCCACTACTATAGGTCAGTTCTATGTGACTCCACTACTATAGGTCAGTTCTATGTGACTCCACTACTATAGGTCAGTTCTATATGACTCCACTACTATAGGTCAGTTCTATATGACTCCACTACTATAGTTTCAGTTCTATATGACTCCACTACTATAGGTCAGTTCTATATGTCTCCACTACTATAGGTCAGTTCTACATGACTCCACTACTATAGGTCAGTTCTATATGCCTCCACTACTATAGGTCAGTTCTATATGACTCCACTACTATAGGTCAGTTCTATATGACTCCACTACTATAGGTCAGTTCTATATGACTCCACTACTATAGGTCAGTTCTATATGACTCCACTACTATAGGTCAGTTCTATTTGACTCCACTACTATAGGTCAGTTCTATATGACTCCACTACCATAGGTCAGTTCTATATGACTCCACTACTATAGGTCAGTTTATATGACTCCACTACTATAGGTCAGTTCTACATGACTCCACTACTATAGGTCAGTTCTATGTGACTCCACTACTATAGGTCAGTTCTATGTGACTCCACTACTATAGGTCAGTTCTATATGACTCCACTACTATAGTTTCAGTTCTATGTGACTCCACTA
>NW_027012580.1:12500-18943 GCF_036934945.1 Oncorhynchus masou masou
CGCTTCTAAGAATAGGAAAGATCAACGATGGATGCTTTTTCCTTGAACACACATACTCTCTCTTTCTCTCTTTCTTTTTCTCTCTTTCTCTCCTCCCCTCTATCTCTGACACAATATGGGTGAATGTCTAGGGATGATTCAGAGGGGTGGGGGGATGTCTAGGGATGATTCAGAGGGTGGGGGGATGTCTAGGGATGAGTTAGAGGGGTAGGGGATGTCTAGGGATGATTCAGAGGGGTGGGTGGAATGTCTAGGGATGATTCAGAGGGGTGGGGGGTGTCTAGGGATGAGTTAGAAGGGTAGGGGGTTGTCTAGGGATGAGTTAGAAGGGTGGGGGGTGTCTAGGGATGAGTTAGAGGGGGGGGGGTGTCTAGGGATGAGTTAGAGGGGGTACGGGGGTGTCTAGGGATGAGTTAGAGGGGTAGGGTGGATGTCTAGGGATGAGTTAGAGGGGTGGGGGGTGTCTAGGGATGAGTTAGAGGGTGGGTGGAATGTCTAGGGATGAGTTAGAGGGGTGGGGGGTGTCTAGGGATGAGTTAGAGGGGTAGGGGATGTCTAGGGGATGAGTTAGAGGTGTGGGGGATGTCTAGGGATGAGTTAGAGGGGTGGGGGATGTCTAGGGATGAGTTAGAGGTGTGGGGGATGTCTAGGGATGAGTTAGAGGTGTGGGGGATGTCTAGGGATGAGTTAGAGGGGTGGGGATGTCTAGGGATGAGTTAGAGGTGTGGGGGATGTCTAGGGATGAGTTAGAGGGTAGGGGGGTGTCTAGGGATGAGTTAGAGGGGTGGGGGGATGTCTAGGGATGAGTTAGAGGCGTACGGGTCGATGTCTAGGGATGAGTTAGAGGGGTGGGGGGATGTCTAGGGATGATTCAGAGGGGTGGGGGGATGTCTAGGGATGAGTTAGAGGGGTAGGGGGGATGTCTAGGGATGAGTTAGAGGGGTAGGGGGATGTCTAGGGATGAGTTAGAGGGGTAGGGGGATGTCTAGGGATGAGTTAGAGGGGGTAGGGGGATGTCTAGGGGTGAGTTAGAGGGGTAGGGGGATGTCTAGGGATGAGTTAGAGGGTGGGTGGAATGTCTAGGGATGAGTTAGAGGGGTAGGGGGTTGTCTAGGGATGAGTTAGAGGGGTGGGTGGAATGTCTAAAGATGAGTTAGAGGGGTGGGTGGAATGTCTAGGGATGAGTTAGAGGGGTACGGGGGTGTCTAGGGATGAGTTAGATTGGTACGGGGGTGTCTAGGGATGAGTTAGATTGGTACGGGGGTGTCTAGGGATGAGTTAGATTGGTACGGGGGGTGTCTAGGGATGAGTTAGATTGGTACGGGGGTGTCTAGGGATGAGTTAGATTGGTACGGGGCGTGTCTAGGGATGAGTTAGATTGGTACGGGGGTGTCTAGGGATGAGTTAGAGGGGTGGGGGATGTCTAGGGATGAGTTAGAAGGGTGGGGGGTGTCTAGGGATGAGTTAGAAGGGTGGGGGGTGTCTAGGGATGAGTTAGAGGGGTGGGGGGTGTCTAGGGATGAGTTAGAGGGGTACGGGGGTGTCTAGGGATGAGTTAGAGGGGTAGGGTGGATGTCTAGGGATGAGTTAGAGGGGTGGGGGGGTGTCTAGGGATGAGTTAGAGGGGTGGGTGGAATGTCTAGGGATGAGTTAGAGGGGTGGGGGGTGTCTAGGGATGAGTTAGAGGGGTAGGGGATGTCTAGGGATGAGTTAGAGGTGTGGGGGATGTCTAGGGATGAGTTAGAGGGGTGGGGGATGTCTAGGGATGAGTTAGAGGTGTGGGGGATGTCTAGGGATGAGTTAGAGGTGTGGGGGATGTCTAGGGATGAGTTAGAGGGGTGGGGATGTCTAGGGATGAGTTAGAGGTGTGGGGATGTCTAGGGATGAGTTAGAGGGGTAGGGGGTGTCTAGGGATGAGTTAGAGGGGTGGGGGGATGTCTAGGGATGAGTTAGAGGCGTACGGGTCGATGTCTAGGGATGAGTTAGAGGGGTGGGGGGGGATGTCTAGGGATGATTCAGAGGGGTGGGGGGATGTCTAGGGATGAGTTAGAGGGGTAGGGGGGATGTCTAGGGATGAGTTAGAGGGGTAGGGGGGATGTCTAGGGATGAGTTAGAGGGGTAGGGGGATGTCTAGGGATGAGTTAGAGGGTAGGGTGGATGTCTAGGGATGAGTTAGAGGGGGTAGGGTGGATGTCTAGGGATGAGTTAGAGGGGTGGGGGGGTGTCTAGGGATGAGTTAGAGGGTGGGTGGAATGTCTAGGGATGAGTTAGAGGGGTGGGGGTGTCTAGGGATGAGTTAGAGGGTAGGGGATGTCTAGGGATGAGTTAGAGGTGTGGGGGATGTCTAGGGATGAGTTAGAGGGGTGGGGATGTCTAGGGATGAGTTAGAGGTGTGGGGGATGTCTAGGGATGAGTTAGAGGTGTGGGGGATGTCTAGGGATGAGTTAGAGGGGTGGGGATGTCTAGGGATGAGTTAGAGGTGTGGGGGATGTCTAGGGATGAGTTAGAGGGGTAGGGGGGTGTCTAGGGATGAGTTAGAGGGGTGGGGGGATGTCTAGGGATGAGTTAGAGGGCGTACGGGTCGATGTCTAGGGATGAGTTAGAGGGGTGGGGGGATGTCTAGGGATGATTCAGAGGGGTGGGGGATGTCTAGGGATGAGTTAGAGGGGTAGGGGGATGTCTAGGGATGAGTTAGAGGGGTAGGGGGGATGTCTAGGGATGAGTTAGAGGGGTAGGGGGGATGTCTAGGGATGAGTTAGAGGGGTGGGTGGAATGTCTAGGGATGAGGTAGAGGGGATGGGGGTGTCTAGGGATGAGTTAGAGGGGTAGGGGATGTCTAGGGATGAGTTAGAGGTGTGGGGGATGTCTAGGGATGAGTTAGAGGGGTGGGGGATGTCTAGGGATGAGTTAGAGGTGTGGGGGATGTCTAGGGATGAGTTAGAGGTGTGGGGGATGTCTAGGGATGAGTTAGAGGGGTGGGGATGTCTAGGGATGAGTTAGAGGTGTGGGGGATGTCTAGGGATGAGTTAGGGGTAGGGTGTCTAGGGATGAGTTAGAGGGGTGGGGGGATGTCTAGGGATGAGTTAGAGGGGTGGGGGATGTCTAGGGATGAGTTAGAGGGTAGGGGGGATGTCTAGGGATGAGTTAGAGGGGTGGGGGATGTCTAGGGATGAGTTAGAGGGGTAGGGGGGATGTCTAGGGATGAGTTAGAGGGGTAGGGGGATGTCTAGGGATGAGTTAGAGGGGTGGGGGGGTGTCTAGGGATGAGTTAGAGGGTGGGTGGAATGTCTAGGGATGAGTTAGAGGGGTGGGGGGGTGTCTAGGGATGAGTTAGAGGGGTAGGGGATGTCTAGGGATGAGTTAGAGGTGTGTCTAGGGGAGTGTCTAGGGATGAGTTAGAGGTGTGGGGGATGTCTAGGGATGAGTTAGAGGTGTGGGGGATGTCTAGGGATGAGTTAGAGGGGTGGGGATGTCTAGGGATGAGTTAGAGGTGTGGGGATGTCTAGGGATGAGTTAGAGGGGTAGGGGGATGTCTAGGGATGAGTTAGAGGGGTGGGGGATGTCTAGGGATGAGTTAGAGGCGTGGGGTCGATGTCTAGGGATGAGTTAGAGGGGTGGGGGGATGTCTAGGGATGATTCAGAGGGGGTGGGGGGATGTCTAGGGATGAGTTAGAGGGGTAGGGGGGATGTCTAGGGATGAGTTAGAGGGGTAGGGGGGATGTCTAGGGATGAGTTAGAGGGGTAGGGGGGATGTCTAGGGATGAGTTAGAGGGGTAGGGGGATGTCTAGGGGTGAGTTAGAGGGGTAGGGGGGATGTCTAGGGATGAGTTAGAGGGGTGGGTGGAATGTCTAGGGATGAGTTAGAGGGGTAGGGGGGTTGTCTAGGGATGAGTTAGAGGGGTGGGTGGAATGTCTAAGGATGAGTTAGAGGGGTGGGTGGAATGTCTAGGGATGAGTTAGAGGGGTAGATTGGCGGGGTGTCTAGGGATGAGTTAGATTGGTACGGGGGGTGTCTAGGGATGAGTTAGATTGGTGGGGGAATGTCTAGGGATGAGTTAGATTGGTACGGGGTGTCTAGGGATGAGTTAGATTGGTACGGGGGTGTCTAGGGATGAGTTAGATTGGTACGGGGGTGTCTAGGGATGAGTTAGATTGGTAATGGGGTGTCTAGGGATGAGTTAGATTGGTACGGGGGTGTCTAGGGATGAGTTAGATTGGTACGGGGTGTCTAGGGATGAGTTAGATTGGTACGGGGGTGTCTAGGGATGAGTTAGATTGGTACGGGGGGTGTCTAGGGATGAGTTAGATTGGTACGGGGGGTGTCTAGGGATGAGTTAGATTGGTACGGGGGGTGTCTAGGGATGAGTTAGATTGGTACGGGGGGTGTCTAGGGATGAGTTAGATTGGTACGGGGGTGTCTAGGGATGAGTTAGATTGGTACAGGTGGATGTCTAAGGATGAGTTAGATTAGTAGGGGGAATGTCTAGGGATGAGTTAGAGGGGTACGGGGGTGTCTAGGGATGAGTTAGATTGGTTAGGGGGTGTCTAGGGATGGCTAGAGGGGTGGTGGCTTAGGGATGAGTTAGAGGGGTACGGGTGATGTCTAAGGATGAGTTAGAGAGGTAGGGTTGATCTTTAGGGATGAGTTAGAGGGGTAGGGTGGATGTTCAGGGATGAGTTAGAGGGGTGGGGGGGTTCTAGGGATGAGTTAGAGTGGTACGAGGAGGGGGTAAAGGGAGTCTAAGTCAGATACATAAAATCATTGGTTTGGTGTAATTTGGGGTGAATGTTTTTTAGACCAGCAACCATATATGAAGTGAGACCTAAAGTATCCTCTGCAGAGATGTGGGGCTGTTGGGCACTGGAGAGCGGTGCAAAAGGGTCTGTATGGGGTCACCGTTAGGGATGAATTTATGTATCTGACGTGGACATAAAACCCTTCTGAAAGCCTCCACGCATGAACACACACACACACACACACACACACACACACACACACACACACACTGCTAAAGAGGTAACAACACTATAGGCCTGGTGTTGTCGTTGGTTGTATGATCTGGTTAGAGTTGTTCCCTGTAGGGGTAAATTCAGGATTGTCTGATTTGGTTAGAGTTGTTCCCTGTAGGGGTAAATTCAGGATTGTCTGATCTGAGTTATTCCCTGGATAGTCTGAACTTTCATCCTCAGACATTTTAATCTACATGCCATCGATGTTGAAACTACAGGTGTATATGGGGAAACCAGGGTTTATGTGGATAGACCAGGGGGTGTATATGGAGAGACCAGGGTGTATAGAGAGAGACCAGAACAGCGACATCTATTGGGCAAATGTGGTACTTACACACTAATTTATGGGGGTAAATGTAAGCAACCTCAATGGATAATTTACTTGAACAAGGATAAAAAAATAAAAATAAAAACATACATAAATTCACTGTGAATTCATTACATAGTATGAATAAACAATAGTCCAAGCCACATATCATACTACACCTAGCGAACTGGCAGTGTATACTGTTGGGGTGGGCTTCGGTGACTTTTTGACTATTTATTTGAAACTCATATCTCAATCATTATTGAGAAGAGGTTTTATTCCAAATCGGATGTTGGTACTATATTTATTGAATATTGTAAGAATCCAAGAAATATATATGGCCAATTTGGGTGCAATCAATTAGGCTTAAATAATCTTTGAACAAAACAATGTCTCAGGAATACAGCTTTTTTGGTTTCTAACTAATTTCAGACCAATCTGAGAGATGGGGGTGTCAATCTTATTCCTGGTGTTTTATCAGGTGGAACGACTCAGAAGACTGTGTATATTTTATTTGTTTTGTTTTTATTTTACCTTTATATAACTAGGTAAGTCAGTTAATTAAGAACAAATTGATTTAAATGACAGCCTACCAAAAAGACAAAAAGGCGGAGATGAGGGGTCATGATTAAAATAAAATACAAATAAATAAAATATAAATATAGGACAAACACACATCACAACAAGAGAGACACAACACTACAAAAAGAGAGACCTAAGTAAACAACATGGCAAGGCAGCAACACATGACAACACAGCATAGTAGCAACACAACATGACAACAACATGGCAGCAACAAAACATGGCAGCAACACAAAACATGGTACAAACATTTTGGGGAACAGACAACAGCACAAAGGTCAAGAAGGTAGCGACAACAATACATCACACAAAGCAGCCACAACGTTCAGTAACAGTGTCCATGATTGATTGAAGAGATTGAGATAAAACTTTCCAGTTTGAATGTTTGTTGCAGCTCATTCCAATCGCTAGCTGCAGCTAACTGAAAGAGGAGGGATGTGTGTACTTACCGGCAGGGGTGTTGTATGTGGAGGATGAGGGCTGCAGTAGATATCTCAGATAGGGGGAGTAAGGGAGTAATACGTAACTGAACGAAGCACAAGAT
>NW_027012581.1:0-18939 GCF_036934945.1 Oncorhynchus masou masou
ACTACACCTCACAACAACATGTAGGCTACACCTCACAGCAACACACAAGAACATGTAGGCTACACTCCTCACAACAGCATGTAGGCTACGCTCTAACTCAACACACAGAACATGTAGACCACACCTCACAACAACACACAGAACATGTAGACTACACCTCACAACAACACACAGAACATGTAGACCACACCTCACAACAACACACAGAACATGTAGACTACACCTCACAACAACATGTAGGCTACACCTCACAACAACATGTAGGCTACACCTCACAACAACACACAGAACACATGATAGCACTCACAACAACATGTAGACTACACCTCACAACAACATGTAGACTACACCTCACAACAACATGTAGACTACACCTCACAACAACATGTAGACTACACCTCACAACGAACATGTAGACTACACCTCACAACAACATGTAGAACTACAGCCTCACACATCACACAGAACATGTAGACTACACCTCACAACAACATGTAGACTACACCTCACAACAACACACAGAACATGTAGACTACACCTCACAACAACATGTAGACTACACTCCACACAACAACATGTAGACTACACCTCACACACAACATGTAGACTACACCTCACAAGAACATGTAGACTACACCTCACAACAACATGTAGACTACACCTCACAACAACATGTAGACTACACCTCACAACAACACACAGAACATGTAGACTACACCTCACAACAACATGTAGGCTACACCTCACAACAACATGTAGACTACACCTCACAACAACATGTAGACTACACTCACAGCAACATGTAGCTACACCTCACAACAACATGTAGACTACACCTCACAACAACATGTAGACTACACCTCACAACAACATGTAGACTACACCTCACAACAACTGTAGACTACACCTCACAACAACATGTAGACTACACCTCACAACAACACACAGAACATGTAGGCCACACCTCACAACAACACACAGAACATGTAGACCACACCTCACAACAACACACAGAACATGTAGACTACACCTCACAACAACATGTAGACTACACCTCACAACAACATGTAGACTACACCTCACAACAACATGTAGACTACACCTCACAACAACATGTAGACTACACCTCACAACAACATGTAGACTACACCTCACAACAACATGTAGACTACACCACACAACAACATGTAGACTACACCTCACAACAACATGTAGACTACACCTCACAACAACATGTAGACTACACCTCACAACAACATGTAGACTACACCTCACAACAACATGTAGACTACACCTCACAACAACATGTAGACTACACCTCACAACAACATGTAGACTACACCTCACAACAACATGTAGACCACACCTCACAACAACACACAGAACATGTAGACTACACCTCACAACAACATGTAGACTACACCTCACAACAACATGTAGACTACACCTCACAACAACATGTAGACTACACCTCACAACAACATGTAGACTACACCTCACAACAACATGTAGACTACACCTCACAACAACATGTAGACTACACCTCACAACAACACAGAACATGTAGACTACACCTCACAACAACATGTAGACTACACCTCACAACAACATGTAGACTACACCTCACAACAACATGTAGACTACACCTCACAGCAACATGTAGGCTACACCTCACAACAACATGTAGACTACACCTCACAACAACATGTAGACTACACCTCACAACAACATGTAGGCTACACCTCACAACAACATGTAGACTACACCTCACAACAACATGTAGACTACACCTCACAACAACAGCAGAACATGTAGACTACACCTCACAACAACACAGAACATGTAGACTACACCTCACAACAACAACAGAACATGTAGACTACACCTCACAACAACATGTAGACTACACCTCACAACAACATGTAGACTACACCTCACAACAACATGTAGACTACACCTCACAACAACATGTAGGCTACACTCACAACAACATGTAGACTACACCTCACAACAACATGTAGACTACACCTCACAACAACATGTAGACTACACCTCACAACAACATGTAGGCTACACCTCACAACAACATGTAGACTACACCTCACAACAACATGTAGACCACACCTCACAACAACATGTAGGCTACACCTCACAACAACATGTAGGCTACACCTCACAACAACATGTAGACTACACTCACAACAACATGTAGACTACACCTCACAACAACACAGAACATGTAGACTACACCTCACAACAACATGTAGACTACACCTCACAACAACATGTAGACTACACCTCACAACAACACAGAACATGTAGACTACACCTCACAACAACACAAGGTCTCCAAATAATCTACAGTTACTATCATTGTGAGAAAAATCAGGAAGTAGACCTACTTCACCAAAACAGAACAATACGTTTTTCTTTGATGCTGCTATGGCTGATATACCAGTTTTACAACCCAGAAGCAAAAACATTAGACAAATATAATCAAATGTATTGCAAAGAGTAGCAAAGACATTAGATTAATATAATAAAATGTATTGCAAAGAGCATCCAATACAGAAAGCAGAGCAGCTGGACAATGATACACTTGTTATTGCCACAGTATCAGTTGTAGATTTGTGAGCCCTGGGCTTCAACCTCTAATGTTAACGGACCTGTGCTGTGCCAGTCCTTCAGTAAGCAGCCTAATCACAACCTATCAGTGTACACCAGACAAAAAAACCTGTTGGTGGGAAGGTGGTTTACTGGTGGATATTAAGTTGACCAATAGATGGCCCATTTAAACACCTAACTCAGTCAGCAGCAAAAATGTATTTGAAGCTGGGAGGGAGAAGCTGGGGGTGGAGAAGCTGGGGTGGAGAAGCTGGGGTGGAAACTGGCGGTGGAAGCTGGGGTGGCATAATTGCACAGCTACGCCCACTAACTAATAGATTGTCTGAAAACTGTAGATCAGAATGTAATTTATAGGAAGAATAGGGAGGAATATGACTAGCATAGATTAAAATAAGTAGGTAGACTAGGGTTTACAGCATAGATCAAAATAAGTAGGTAGACTAGGTTTACAGCAGAGATTAAAACAAGTAGATAGACTAGGGTTTACAGCAGAGATTAAAACAAGTAGGTAGACTAGGGTTTACAGCAGAGATTAAAACAAGTAGGTAGACTAGGTTTACAGCAGAGATTAAAACAAGTAGGTAGACTAGGGTTTACAGCATAGATTAAAATAAGTAAATAAAATAAGTAAATAAAATAAGTAGGTAGACTAGGGTTTACAGCAGAGATTAAAACAAGTAGATAGACTAGGGTTTACAGCAGAGATTAAAACAAGTAGGTAGACTAGGGTTTACAGCAGAGATTAAAACAAGTAGGACACTGGGGTCCAGTGTGGCTCAGTCGGTAGAGCATGGCGCTTGCAACGCCAAGCGTCGGGGTTCGATTCCCACTGGGACCACCCATATGTAAAAGTAGTGGCCCCAGCCGACTTGTAAGTCGCTTTGGACAAAAGCGTCTGCTAAATGGGATATATATTATATTATTATATTACTAGGGTTTACAGCAGATTAAAACAAGTAGGTAGACTAGGGTTTACAGCAGAGATAAGTAAGTAGAAAGGCTAGGCGTTATAGCAGATTATAAAATAAGTAGGTAAGTAGAAAGGCTAGGCGTTATAGCAGATTATAAAATAAGTAGGTAAGTAGAAAGGCTAGGCCTTTATAGCAGATTATAAAATAAGTAGGTAAGTAGAAAGAGCTAGGCCTTATAGCAGAGTATTAAATAAGTAGGTAAGTAGAAAGGCTAGGCCTTATAGCAGAGTATAAAATAAGTAGGTAAGTAGAAAGGCTAGGCCTTATAGCAGAGTATAAAATAAGTAGGTAAGTAGAAAGGCTAGGCCTTATAGCAGATTATAAAATAAGTAGGTAAGTAGAAAGGCTATGGGCCTTATAGCAGAGTATAAAATAAGTAGGTAAGTAGAAAGGCTAGGCCTTATAGCAGAGTATAAAAATAAGTAGGTTAGTAGGTAGGCTAGGCCTTATAGCAGATTATAAAATAAGTAGAAGTAGAAAGGCTAGGCCTTATAGCAGATTATAAAATAAGTAGGTAAGTAGAAAGGCTAGGCCTTATAGCAGAGTATAAAATAGGTAGGTAAGTAGAAAGGCTAGGCCTCTTATAGCAGAGTATAAAATAAGTAGGTAAGTAAAAGGCTAGGCCTTATAGCAGAAGTATAAAATAATAGGTAAGTAGAAGGGCTAGGCCTTATAGCAGAGTATAAAATAAGTAGGTAAGTAGAAAGGCTAGGCCTTATAGCAGATTATAAAATAAGTAGGTTAGTAGGTAGGCTAGGGCTTACAGCAAAGTATGAAACAAAGCAAAACATTGGTGGTTGGCAGGGTGGTAAGGTGGGTACTGTAAGTCAGCAGTACTGGGAACAGACAGTCAAGCCTGCAGTACATTGGGAACAGACAGTCAAGCCTGCAATACTGGGAACAGACAGTCAAGCCTGCAGTACTGGGAACAGACAGTCAAGCCTGCAGTACTGGGAACAGACAGTCAAGCTGCAGTACTGGGAACAGACAGTCAAGTCTGCAGTACTGGGAACAGACAGTCAAGCCTGCAGTACTGGGAACAGACAGCCAAGTCTGCAGTACTGGGAACAGACAGTCAAGTCTGCAGTACTGGGAACAGACAGTCAAGTCTGCAGTACTGGGAACAGACAGTCAAGTCTGCAGTACTGGGAACAGACAGTCAAGCCTGCAGTACTGGGAACAGACAGTCATCGCTGCCCAGTGTACCCTCAGCCCCACCCTACCGACCCCTGGCCCTCTACCCTGCCCACCCCACACTCCCTGCCCACCCTCCAGCTTCCTGCTCTTTCACTGGCATCTCCAACCAGTCCAGCACAGAACTTCCTGCCAGCGGCGAATCACATGAGTCTCAGGAGGGGAAGCCTTCTGGCTGGGCCTGTGGCTTCTGTGGCTGGGCCTGTGGCTTCTCTGTGGCTGGGCCTGTGGCTGGGCTGTCTGTGGCTGGGCCTGTGGCTTCTCTGTGGCTGGGCCTGTGGCTTCTCTGTGGCTGGGCCTGTGGCTTCTCTGTGGCTGGGCCTGTGGCTTCTCTGTGGCTGGGCCTGTGGCTTCTCTATGGCTGGGCCTGTGGCTTTCTCTATGGCTGGGCCTGTGGCTTCTCTATGGCTGGGCCTGTGGCTGGGCCTGTGGCTTCTCTATGGCTGGGCCTGTGGCTTTCTCTATGGCTGGGCCTGTGGTTTCTCTATGGCTGGGCCTGTGGCTGGGCCTGTGGCTTCTCTATGGCTGGGCCTGTGGCTTTCATGGCTGGGCCTGTGGCTTTCTATGGCTGGGCCTGTGGCTTTTCTATGGCTGGGCCTGTGGCTTCTTCTATGGCTTCTCTATGGCTGGGCCTGTTGCTTCTCTGTGGCTGGGCCTGTGGCTTCTCTATGGCTAGTCTGTGGCTGGGCCTGTGGCTGGGCCTGTTGCTGGGCCTGTGGCTGGGTGTAACAGTGACACCAACTTGTCCCGGGCCTTTGGGTTGATCTGCATCACCATGAAGGCATGTGAGCCTCTGGGAGGCAGAGGCAAACCACAAGTCTACACTAAATGTACGACATTAAAAAGGACTAATGCCAGAGGGCGACGGATGAACACGGCCAGACAAAGACTATGAATAGACACCGACAGCTTCTATCGATTCATAATTCTACTACTAGAGATGCATTCATTCTACTACTACTATAGATGCATTCATTCTACTACTACTATAGATACATTCATTCTACTTAAATAACTAGATTATATGGTTTAGGGTCCATACAAAATATTCCAAATTGATCTTGACAGCTTCTGTCAATATTTACATTTTAGTCCCTCAGCAGACGCTCTTGTCCAGAGGGACTTACAACAGTGACTTTTCATACAGATATTTATAGATATATTCTACATACAGAACTGTATAAGCTACAGCCATTCATACAACACGATGCATTTCACGCAGACACCTGACTGTCAATTCCTATTCTACTTACAAACGACTATAGCAAGCTACAAACAGACACTCTGGGTCAAAATAGAAGTGTTTTAAAATGTTGGGTGGCTCCCCGTCCATTGCCTCGGATACCCATTTACAGCTAGACCCCCTCCCCGGTAGATCTGGGTTAGGGTTTGAGTGACAGCTAGAGATCATAAGGAAAGGAAGGGACCATGTGACAGTCCTGACTTGTTTGGTCCAGTTGAAGACCATAAAAAACAACTGCAGGAGATCAGACACAAAGCGACAGGCAATGGCTGTCTACTTCATTAGTGTTTCAGTAGACTGTACTTTAGTGTTTCAGTAGACTGTACTTTAGTGTTTGTTGTAGGAAATTATAGTTGAAATTATTAATTATGTATACATTTCTTTTAGAACCATTAAGTTTTAATACTATTATGTTATGGTATGAAATGTGTGGGTTCTTGGTTAAACTAGGACCGAAAATGTAGGTAAAACAAATTAATTGTCTGTACCTTGCGGGAAAGGGAGAAGGAGGGCAGATATCCTTCCAGACAGATAAGAATGTTCCATTAGTGGAGAATAAATGATATCTTTTAGACAGATTGGAATGTTTTTGTTTTATGAGGGGAGTAGAAGACGGTCTCCAGACCTGAAGACACTGCGCTATTATGGATCGGAGAGAGTGTGAGAAACTGATGACGTCATTTTATGTTCTCTCCTTAATTAGAATGTAATGTTCTTTGTATTTTGGGTCAGTACTCTTCGAGAATAAATGCTGAGCCTTGTTTTTAAGACTGGTCTCGATCTATTTCATGCAATAATAAACTTACAACTTATTATGAAATAGATAGAGTGTGATTTTGGTTTTGGCTACAAAACATATAGGAATTTAGAATTCCTCTAACAGTGATTCAGTAGACTGTACATTAGTGATTCAGTAGACTGTACATTAGTGATTCAGTAGACTGTACATTAGTGATTCAGTAGACTGTACATTAGTGATTCAGTAGACTGTACATTAGTGATTCAGTAGACTGTACATTAGTGATTCAGTAGACTGTACATTAGTGATTCAGTACACTGTACATTAGTGATTCAGTAGACTGTACATTAGTGTTTCTATTAGGCCTAAATCCTGACCAAGGCATTAAAGCAGAAGACATTTAAAAAATGTAATTGATTTAAAAAATGGACAAGACCTCTGTCATTGCCAACAAAGGGTATATAACAAAGTATTGAGATAAACTTTTGTTATTGACCAAATACTTATTTTCCACCATAATTTACAAAACAAAATCATTAAAAATCCTACAATGTGATTTTCTGGATGTTTTATCTCTCATTTTGTCTGTCATGGTTGAAGTGTACCTATGTTGAAAATTACAGGCCTCTCTAATCTTTTTAAGTGGGAGAACTTGCACAATTGGTGGCTGACTAAATACTTTTTTGCCCCACTGTATGTATGTATGTTTTAAAAAACATTGCATCACAGTGCCTCTCATCTAAAGATCTAATTTAACTGTAGTGTATATGAAGTGTATAAATACAATTCTTATTTAATGTTTTTATGTAATATCTTATGTTGTCCATTCCGGTTGTGTACGTTGTGGTGTATTTGTCAGTTGTGGACCTGCGCAGTAGCTACATGGGGATCCAACAAAACAACCAGTGGCATTTACAACCTCACTCTACACAGGTTCTGCTTATGCTATTATTTATTAAGGCAGACAACTTCCCACGAATGCTATAGATAACCAAGATCAAAGGCTACAGAGTCCTATATTGCTACAGAGTCCTTATATTGGCTACAGAGTCCTATATTGCTACAGAGTCCTATATTGCTACAGAGTCCTATATTGCTACAGAGTCCTATATTGCTACAGAGTCATATATTACTACAGAGTCCTATATTGCTACAGAGTCCTATATTGCTACAGAGTCCTATATTGCTACAGAGTCCTATATTGCTACAGAGTCCCATATTGCTACAGAGTCCCATATTACTACAGAGTCCCATATTACTACAGAGTCCATATTACAGAGTCCCATTTTACTACAGAGTCCCATAATACTACAGAGTCCCATATTACTACAGAGTCCCATATTACTACAGAGTCCTATATTACTACAGAGTCCTATATTACTACAGAGTCCTATATTACTACAGAGTCCTATATTACTACAGAGTCCCATATTACTACAGAGTCCCATATTACTACAGAGTCCAGAGTCCATATTACTACAGAGTCCTATATTACTACAGAGTTTCCAGCATACAACATAAATAAAGAAATAAATAATATCAATAAATAATATCAATATATATATTGATATTAATGTATATTATTTTATTTATTTATAGTGTATGTTGGAAAATGGAAATACAATTAATATAATATATATATATATATATATATATATATATATATATAATAATATATAAATATAAATAAATATAAATAAAAAAATATAAATATGAAAATAAATATAAATAAATAAATATAAATAAATATAAATAAATAAATAAATATAAATAGAAATAAATAGAAATAAATAAATAAAAATAAATATAAATAAATAGAAATAAATATAAATATAAATGAATATAAATAAATAAATATAAATAAATATAAATATATATATATATACACACACACAAAAGAATGTGGACATCCCTACAAATGAGTGGGTTCAGGTATTTCAGTTTCCCGTTGCTAACAGGCGCATAACATTTTATGATGACGTGGGTGCCGTCTATTGCTCCGATCGTATCGGGGAACACATTGATGGTAACAACAACCTGGCGCTTCCGAGTGGCACTGCATCTCAGTGTCAGAGGCGTCCCTATAGTCCCTGGTTCGAATCCGGACTATCACATCCGACGTGACTGTAAGTCCCATAGGGCGGCGCACAGTTGGGCCAGGGTAGGCTGTCATTGTAAATAGGAATTTGTTCTTAACTGACTTTGCCTAGTTAAATTAAGTTTACATTTAAAAAATAAAATAAAAACCTGTTGTGCGATAGTGAATGGAAATTGTACCTTACTTTTCGTTTCCCTAATGATTGCAACCAAAAGGGGCTGTGAAACGACGATCGGCTCCGCTCAAAAGTGCCTGATGCCAAAAACATGAGGGTGGACTGCACTTGGGTGTGCACCGGAATGGCTTGAGTTTGTCTTTCCAACATAAGTCTTAAATCCTGGCAAAAATCCTATGAGATTGGTTTTGGTAAAATGATATCTGTGAGCCAATCTGTACTTCATTTTTTTTGTTTAAGTCCCACCTGTGTACTGAATCATCCAACAAAGCAAGATCAGCAATCTCTCCTTCTATTTCCCCATTAGATCGGTCTTTGATAATATCTCAATAACGGTTTCACTTTCACACGAGCTCGAATTGAACAAATTGCTGTACTATATATGGACTACTATCGTATGGAATGTATTGATGTCATCAAATTATAGGATATAGCATGACCAAAGTAAGTGAACACCTGCTCATCGAACATCTCATTCCAAAATCAAGGGCATTCTAAGAGTTTGTCCCTCCATTTGCTGCTATAACAGCCTCCACTCTTCTGGGAAGGCTTTCCACTAGATGTTGGAACATTGCTGCTATAACAGCCTCACTCTTTCCACTAGATGTTGGAACATTGCTGCTATAACAGCCTCCACTCTTCTGGGAAGGCTTTCCACTGATGTTGGAACATTGCTGCTATAACAGCCTCCACTCTTCTGGGAAGGCTTTCCACTAGATGTTGGAACATTGCTGCTAAAACAGCCTCCACTCTTCTGGACAGGCGTTCCACTAGATGTTGGAACATTGCTGCTATAACATCCTCCACTCTTCTGGGAAGGCTTTCCACTAGATGTTGGAACATTGCTGCTATAACAGCCTCCACTCTTCTGGGAAGGCTTTCCACTAGATGTTGGAACATTGCTGCAAAAACAGCTTCCACTCTTCTGCTTTCCACTAGATGTAGGAACATTGCTGCTATAACATCCTCCACTCTTCTGGGAAGGCTTTCCACTAGATGTTGGAACATTGCTGCAAAACAGCCTCCACTCTTCTGGGAAGGCTTTCCACTAGATGTTGGAACATTGCTGCTATAACAGCCTCCACTCTTCTGGGAAGGCTTTCCACTAGATGTTGGAACATTGCTGCAATAACAGCCTCCACTCTTCTGGGAAGGCTTTCCACTAGATGTTGTAACATTGCTGCAAAAACAGACTCCACTCTTCTGGGAAGGCTTTCCACTAGATGTTGGAACATTGCTGCTATAACAGCCTCCACTCTTCTGGGAAGGCTTTCCACTAGATGTTGGAACATTGCTAGATGTTGTAACATTGCTGCCCTCACTCTTCAAAAAAACAGCTATAACAGCCTCCACTCTTCTGGGAAGGCGTTCCCACATTGCTGCTATAACAGACTCTTCTGCTTTCACTAGATGTTGGAACATTGCTGCTATAACATCCTCCAGGCTTTCCACTAGATGTTGGAACATTGCTGCTATAACAGCCTCCACTCTTCTGGGAAGGCTTTCCACTAGATGTTGGAACATTGCTGCTGTGCCTCCACTCTTCTGGGAACTAGATGTTGGAACATTGCTGCAATAACAGCCTCCACTCTTCTGGGAAGGCTTTCCACTAGATGTTGGAACATTGCTGCAAAACAGCCTCCACTCTTCTGGGAAGGCTTTCCATAGATGTAGGAAATGCTGGCCTCCCACTCTTCTGGGAAGGCGTTCCACTAGATGTTGGAACATTGCTGCTAAAACAGCCTCCACTCTTCTGGGAAGGCTTTCCACTAGATGTTGGAACATTGCTGCAAAACAGCCTCCACTCTTCTGGGAAGGCGTTCCACTGTTGGAAATTGGCTAACAGCCTTCTTCACATTTCCACTAGATGTTGGAACATTGCTGCAAAACTCTTCTGGGAAGGATTTCCACTAGATGTTGGAACATTGCTGCTGTAACAGCCTCCACTCTTCTGGAAGGCTTTCCACTGGGACATTGCTGCAATAACAGCCTACACTCTTCTGGGAAAGGCTTTCCACTAGATGTTGGAACATTGCTGCAAAACAGCCTCCACTCTTCTAGGAGGCTTTCCCACTAGATGTAGGAACATTGCTGCTATAACAGCCTCACTCTTCTGGGAAGGCGTTCCACTAGATGTTGGAACATTGCTGCTATAACAGCCTCCACTCTTCATCTAGATGTTGGAACATTGCTGCAATCTCCACTCTTCTGGGAAGGCGTTCCACAAGATGTAGGAACATTGCTGCTATAACAGCCTCCACTCTTCTGGGAAGGCGTTCCACTAGATGTTGGAACATTGCTGCTATAACAGCCTCCACTCTTCTGGGAAGGCGTTCCACAAGATGTTGGAACATTGCTGCTATAACAGCCTTCACTCTTCTGGGAAGGCGTTCCACAAGATGTTGGAACATTACTGCGGGGACTTGCTTCCATTCAGCCACAAGATGTTGGGCGATGAGGCCTGGCTCGCAGTCGGTGTTCCAATTTATCCAAAGGTGTGCAATTGAGTTGAGGTCAGGGCTGTATGGACCTCGCTTTGTGCACGGGGACATTGTCATGTTGAAACAGGACAGGGCCTTCCCCAAACTGTTGCCACAAAGTTGGAAGCACAGAATCATCTGGAATGTCATTGTATGCTGTGGCGTTAAGATTTATCTTCAATGGAACTATAAGGGGCATGAACCATGAACAACAGCCCCAGACCATAATCTCCTCCTCTAAACTTTACAGTTGCACGATGCATTCTGGCAGGTTCACGTCCTCCTGGCACCCGCCAAACCCAGACTAGTCTGTCGGACTACCCAGATGGTGAAGCGTGATTAGTCACCAGAGAATGAGTTTCCACTGCTCAGATTCCAATGGCGGCAAGCTTCTACACCACTCCAGCCGACACTTGGCATATAGTAATCTTAGGCTTGTGTGCGGCCATCGAAACACATTTCATGAAGCTCCCGACGAACAATTATTGTACGGACGTTTGCTACCAGAGGCAGTTTGGAACTCGGGAAGGGAGTGTTGAAACCGAGGACAGACGATTTAAGACAGCGCACTTCAGCATTCTGGGGTCCCGTTCTGTGAGCTTGTATGGCCTACCACTTTGTGGCTGAGCAGTTGTTGCTCCTCAAAGTTTCCACTTCACAATAACAACACTAACAGTTGACCTGGGGCAGCTCTAGCAGGGCAGACATTTTACAAAGGGACTTGATGGAAAGGTATCCTATGACAGTGCCATCGTTGAGAGTCACTGAGCTCTCCAGTAAGGTCATTCTACTGTCAATGTTTGTCTATGGAGATTGCATGGCTGTGTGCTTGATTTTTATACAACTGTCTGCAACAGGTGTGGCTGAAATAGCCAGATCCACTCATTTGAAGGAGTGTCCACAAACTTTGACAGACTTATGCCTCTAGACGCATCATCCTTCATTATGTGTGTCAATCATATTTGGTGTTTAGCCTATATTTATGTAATTAAAGTCTCAAGTTGGGCAAAATGTCTCTCCACTCCTCATGTCAGCATCAATTTGCAAATGAGGCTGTGGCCAATATGCATGTAGGCTTTTTCATTTATGTACATGCAAATTACATTTGAACATGAGTCCAATGTAAATTTTCAGGCACAATTCTGATCAGAGTAATTGTGATGTGTGTGATTTCTTTTAATTAAATCTATAATCTTCTTGTCTGACTTTTTAGATGTTGTTGTTTTTAACTTGTCCCAGACAAAAGGTGATTAACGTAGAGCACTGCCTTATGTTTTGGGCGAATCCAACAACACATCACGGAGTAACTGCCTCCTTATTTTAAAGAATAAAATAATCATTTAATAATAATAATGTAAACATTGCAGAGCTCTTACGGCACTTTACCCAAGAAGACTCCCAGCTGTAATCGCTGCCAAAGGTGTTTCTAACATGTGTTATTTTTGTTTTTTTTTTTCAATATAAATTGAGAGTATTCAGACCCATCGCAAACAGAAAATAATTTAATCTCAGGCGTCTCTTCAACATGATTTATTCTCAGAGGTTACCCAACGTGGACCTTGGGGCATACGTCATATCTCTCGACGCCGAAAAGGCCTAATTTTGAGTGGTCCACCTATTTAAGGTCCTACAGAAATGTAACATTGGAGATTCATTCATGAAATGGATGCAGCTTGAAAATCAGAACCCAGTTGGCTCAGTATAGAACCTGAGAATTGTCACCCCTTTTCTCGATCGGCGCAGTGATTTTGTCCCGCAGTGAATTTGGAGATGTCACTTTAGGAGTAACAGTCCTTTTATACAGTCCGTATCTGGAAACAAATTCATGTCCAGTTTGACCTTAGACCCATATCATTCCTACTTCCTATGGCCAGGAATCCCTCCTGTGCCCCCACTAACCTTGATAACGCCTTTGAGCGATGGGGAGAGCTAGGGATCAACAACACAGGGGATCTATATATAGAAGGGACCTTTGCCTGCTTTGATTTGCAGATTGTCTAGCCCGGTTTATTTGTACTGGTCCAGGTTTTGCAGCTCTTTCAGAACATCTGCTGTCTGGATTTGGGTGAAGGAGAAGCTGGGGAGGCTCGGGCAAGTAGCAGCAGGGGGTGCGGAGCTGTTGGCCGGGGTTGGAGTAGCCAGGAGGAAGGCATGGCCAGCCGTAGAGAAATGCTTATTGAAATTTTAGATCATGGATTTATCAGTGGTGACCGTGTTACCTAGCCTCAGTGCAGTGGGCAGCTGAGAGGAGGTGCTCTTGTTCTCCATGGACTTTACAGTGTCCCAAAACTTTTTATTATGGGGTATTGTGATGTTATTATGGGGTATTGTGATGTCATTATGGGGTATTGTAATGTAATTATGGGGTATTGTGATGTTATTATGGGGTATTGGGATGTCATTATGGGGTATTGTAATGTCATTATGGGGTAATGTGATGTCATTATGGGGTATTGGGATGTCATTATGGGGTATTGTGATGTCATTATGGGGTATTGTGATGCCATTATGGGGTATTGTGATGCCATTATGGGGTATTGTGATGTCATTATGGGGTATTGTGATGTCATTATGAGGTATTGTGATGTCATTATGGGGTATTGTGATGTCATTATGGGGTATTGTGATGTCATTATGGGGTATTGTGATGTCATTATGGGGTATTGTGATGCCATTATGGGGTATTGTGATGGCATTATGGGGTATTGTAATGTCATTATGGGGTATTGTGATGTCATTATGGGGTATTGTGATGTCATTATGGGCATTGTGATGTCATTATGGGGTATTGTGATGCCATTATGGGGTATTGTGATGTCATTATGGGGTATTGTGATGTCATTATGGGGTACAGATGTCATTATGGGGTATTGCATGTCATTATGGGGTACAGATGCCATTATGGGGTATTGTGTGTAGATTGAGGGGAAAACAATGTAATCCATTTTAGAATAAGGCAGTAATGTAACAAATATGGAAAAAGAGAAGGTGTCTGAAAACTTTCCGAAGGCACCATATATATGTATAGAATTCTTCTTCCTTTGACACAGTATTTTCTGTGGATCATTGACAAAAAATGACAATAAAATACATATTAACTCCTTTAAACACGAACAAATCCAAGGGGGATGTAGACTGTCTATAGGCACTGTATAAAATCACTTTAAAATTGTTAAAGAGTTGCCCCTGTGGGAATGGGATGAATCAAGTTTAGGCCATTGGAATTAATTTAAACATTGTTTTACAGTCTGCTCCTCTGTTCAGTACTCTTTCTCCTCCTCTGTTCAGTATCCTTCTCTTCTCCTCCTCTGTTCAGTACTCTTCTCCTCCTCCTCTCTCCTCCTCCTCAGTATCCTTTCTTCTTCTCCTCCTCCTCTGTTCAGTATTCTTCTCCTCCTCTGTTCAGTATTCTCCTCCTCCTCCTCTGTTCAGTATTCTCCTCTCCTCCTCCTCCTCTGTTCAGTATCCTTCTCCTCCTCCTGTTCAGTATTCTTCTCCTCCTCCTCTGTTCAGTATTCTTCTTCTCCTCCTCTGTTCAGTATCTTCTTCTCCTCCTTGTTCAGTATTCTTCCTCCTCCTCTGTTCAGTATTCTTCTCTCCTCCTCTGTTCACTATTCCTTCCTCTTCTCCTCTCCTCTGTTCAGTATTCTTCTCCTCCCTCTGTTCAGTATTCATCTCCTCCTCTGTTCAGATTCTCCTCCTCCTCCTCTGTTCCTCCTCCTCTCCTCTGTTCAGTATTCCTCCTCCTCCTCTGTTCACCATTCTTCTCCTCCTCTGTTCACTATTCTCCTCCTCCTCTGTTCACTATTCTCCCTCCTCCTCTGTTCACTATTCTTCATCCTCCTCTGTTCACTATTCTCCTCCTCCTCTGTTCACTATTCTCCTCCTCCTCCTCTGTCCAGTATTCTTCTCCTCCTCCTCTGTCCAGTATTCTTCTCCTCCCTCCTCTGTTCAGTATTCTCCTCCTCCTCTCCTCCTCCTCTGTCCAGTATTCTTCTCCTCCTCCTCTGTCCAGTATTCTTCTCCTCCTCCTCCTCTGTCCAGTATTCTTCTCCTCCTCCTCCTCTGTCCAGTATTCTCTCCTCCTCCTCTGTTCAAGTATTCTTCTCCTCCTCCTCCTCTGTTCAGTATTCTTCTCCTCCTCCTCCTCTGTTCAGTATCCTCCTTCCGTATTCATCTCCTCCTCCTCTGTTCAGTATTCTTCTCCTCCTCCTCTGTTCAGTATTCTTCTCCTCCTCCTCTGTCCAGTATTCTTCTCCTCCTCCTCCTCTGTCCAGTATTCTTCTCCTCCTCCTCTGTTCAGTATTCTTCTCCTCCTCCTCTGTTCAGTATTCCTTCTTCTCCTCCTCCTCTGTTCAGTATCTTTCTTCTCCTCCTCCTCTTGTTCAGTATTCTTCTTCTCCTCCTCCTCTGTTCAGTATTCTTCTTCTCCTCCTCCTCTGTTCAGTATTATTCCCTTCTCCTCCTCCTCTGTTCAGTATTCTCCTCCTCCTCTGTTCAGTATCCCCTTCTCCTCCTCCTCTGTTCAGTATTCTTCTCCTCCTCCTCTGTTCAGTATCCTTCTCCTCCTCTGTTCAGTATTCTTCTCCTCCTCCTCTGTTCAGTATCCTTCTCCTCCTCCTCTGTTCAGTATTCTTCTCCTCCTCCTCTGTTCAGTATTCTTCTTCTCCTCCTCCTCTGTTCAGTATTCTTCTTCTCCTCCTCCTCTGTTCAGTATTCTTCTTCTCCTCCTCCTCTGTTCAGTATTCTTCTTCTCCTCCTCCTCTGTTCAGTATTCTTCTTCTCCTCCTCCTCTGTTCAGTATTCTTCTTCTCCTCCTCCTCTCGTTCAGTATTCTTTCTCCTCCTCCTCCTCTGTTCAGTATTCTTCTCCTCCTCCTCCTCTGTTCAGTATTCTTCTCCTCCTCCTCCTCTGTTCAGTATTCTTCTTCTTCTCCTCCTCTGTTCAGTATTCTCCTCCTCCTCCTCTGTTCAGTATCCTTCTTCTCCTCCTCCTCCTCTGTTCAGTATTCTTCTCCTCCTCCTCCTCTGTTCAGTATTCTTCTTCTCCTCCTCCTCTGTTCAGTATTCTTCTTCTCCTCCTCCTCTGTTCAGTATTCTTCTTCTCCTCCTCCTCTGTTCAGTATTCTTCTTCTCCTCCTCCTCTGTTCAGTATTCTTCTTCTCCTCCTCCTCTGTTCAGTATTCTTCTTCTCCTCCTCCTCTGTTCAGTATTCTTCTTCTCCTCCTCCTCTGTTCAGTATTCTTCTTCTCCTCCTCCTCTCTTCAGTATTCTTCCTCCTCCTCCTCCTCTGTTCAGTATTCTCCTTCTCCTCCTCCTCTGTTCAGTATTCTTCTCCTCCTCCTCCTCTGTTCAGTATTCTTCTTCTCCTCCTCCTCTGTTCAGTATTCTTCTCCTCCTCCTCTCGTTCAGTATTCTTCTCCTCCTCCTCTGTTCAGTATTCTCCTCCTCCTCCTCTGTTCAGTATTCTTCTCCTCCTCCTCTGTTCAGTATTCTTCTCCTCCTCCTCTGTTCAGTATTCTTCTCCTCCTCCTCTGTTCAGTATTCTTCTCCTCCTCCTCTGTTCAGTATTCTTCTCCTCCTCCTCCTCTGTTCAGTATTCTTCTCCTCCTCCTCCTCCTCTGTTCAGTATTCTTCTCCTCCTCCTCTGTTCAGTATTCTTCTCCTCCTCCTCTGTTCAGTATTCTTCTCCTCCTCTGTTCAGTATTCTTCTCCTCCTCCTCTGTTCAGTATTCTCTTCTCCTCCTCCTCTGTTCAGTATTCTTCTCCTCCTCCTCTGTTCAGTATTCTTCTTCTCCTCCTCCTCTGTTCAGTATTCTTCTTCTCCTCCTCCTCTGTTCAGTATTCTTCTCCTCCTCCTCCTCTGTTCAGTATTCTTCTTCTCCTCCTCCTCTGTTCAGTATTATTCTTCTCCTCCTCCTCTGTTCAGTATTCTTCTTCTTCTCCTCCTCTGTTCAGTATTCTTCTTCTTCTCCTCCTCTGTTCAGTATTCTTCTTCTTCTCCTCCTCTGTTCAGTATTCTTCTCCTCCTCCTCTGTTCAGTATTCTTCTCCTCCTCCTCTGTTCAGTATTCTTCTTCTCCTCCTCCTCTGTTCAGTATTCTTCTCCTCCTCCTCTGTTCAGTATTCTTTGTCCAGAGAGGTCTTCTTCACATGGGGGACTGTGAAGGTTGGAGCCAGGGGTAGAGAATGACAAAGACTGCATCCCAAAAGGCACCCTATTCCCTACATAGTTCACTACTTTTGAACACAGTGCTATGGGCATTATTATACGGAATAGAGTGACATTTGGGACAGTAGCCAGAGACTGGGCACTTAAAGGTTTAGAGAGGAAGTTCACAGGTCAGTGGTTATTGATCAGGGTACTGATGCTCAGCTGAAATATCTCTGTCTAAATTAGAGTTTAGATGACGAACTAAATTACACAACTAGATTATTTTAGTAGGTAGGGAATAAAATATCCCATATCATCAACATCCAAGCCTCAGTTGGAACAAACTGTCCAATTGAAAGCCAACTCTTTCAGGTGAGCAACAGAACTAGGCCAGGGGGCCACCTGCCTATACCATGATGGAGAAACGATGCATTGATTAAGCCAGCAGATTCCTTGAACGTCCTGTTCCACAACAAATGGCACACACATAAAGAACAATGTGCAAAAGGTGGAAAATGAATATTCACTAATGTAGGGCTACCGCTACTGCTTCAATTGAGATAATAATAGACGTGGCATGACAATCCCCTATTCATGATCTGGATGCTGAACCTAAAAAACACACAAAAGGAGCATGAGGACCACACAGAGACCGGACCAGCCCGTTCTGAAACAGCAGCTCTCTGGCGCTCTCTCTCCGCTTCATTGTCCATCTCTCAGCTGTTGAATTAGGCGCATTAGAAATGCAGATTGTCACCGTCACATGTGGAGCGTATGAAAGGTCTTCAGTTTACGTCCCAAATAGCACCGCAAACCATTCATAGTGCACTACTTTTGACTAGGGAGCATAGGGATCTTTGACTAGGGAGCATAGGGATCTTTGACTAGGGGAGCATAGGGATCTTTGACTAGGGGAGCATAGGGATCTTTGACTAGGGAGCATAGGGATCTTTGACTAGGGAGCATAGGGATCTTTGACCGGGGAGCATAGGGATCTTTGACCGGGGAGCATAGGGATCTTTGACCGGGGAGCATAGGGATCTTTGACCGGGGAGCATAGGGATCTTTCGGACCGGGTGAGCATAGGGATCTTTGACTCAGGGGAGCATAGGGATCTTTGACCAGGGAGCATAGGGATCTTTGACCAGGGAGCATAGGGATCTTTGACCGGGGAGCATAGGGATCTTTGACCGGGGAGCATAGGGATCTTTGACCGGGGAGCATAGGGATCTTTGACCTGGGAGCATAGGGATCTTTGACCG